>NC_079190.1:17843318-18143318 GCF_029499605.1 Hyla sarda | reverse complement strand
CCACTACTAGTCCCAGCAAGTCACCAAATTAACCCTTAGATAAACGTGTTTCACCCGAGCTGCCTTCAGAAAGGTGAGCTCATATATTTAGAGATCAAAGACCAGAGCTGATTAATTAAACATTTAATCTGATAAAAGGTATCACAGTGCTATGCATAAAAATAAACAAATGACATACTGTTACAAAAATGTATAAAAGAGTTTAGCAAGACAAGTTCAGAAAGCAAAAATGAAGTTCTTACAGCACAATGATATTAGCAGTCCATGAGAGAGAGTGAGGTTCCAGCTGTTCTTAGGATGGTCTTGTCAGCTTGTTCCACAGCATTGAACTCCAAACTTTTAGTCTAGCATTGTTTAAATATATCATAACTGCTTTCTTGGGAGGGAAACTCCATTCCCCCCTCCCCTCTGATCCCACCAGGGGTCTTCTCTCTTCCTGGCCCCTTATCTGTTTGATTATATGATGGGACCGGAGTGCAGACTTCAAAGAAGATGTAAAACCCAATAAACTGCAATACACAAAAGGACACACCGTCTGAATGACCCCTCACCCCTGGACAATCCATCACATACAGTTATAATTATAATACACATATAGGATTTTAATAATCAGGCCTTGGGCCTGACAAAGACTATAAAGGAATTGGTCGAAGAGTAACGGAAGAGGGGAGACAACTTCCCGGTGGGTTTACATGCCGCCCGGTGTAGTCCAACTAGACTGCGGATAGCACGTGGGCCCCCCGTTCCTGACACTCGTACTTATAACATACTATTAGTGACTCGTGGGACCGGCCAGCATCACGCTCCTCTCCATCAAACACAGTTATTCTCTTTTTTACACTGTCTTTAAATGATGACACATACAACCTCTATTACTTTTACTTTTATTCCTACGTGAACCATTAAAGAGATATATATGCACTGTCAGTTCCCTCCATTCCTCCTACTGAAGTTTCGTTTCTCAGTAAAAAAAAAAAAAAATCCGGAAGGGGGGGCACGCATAGTGTTGGTCCTAAAAGAAGAACAACGATTGGAGAAGGTACCTTCACTCCCTGCGCCGGGTGTAAATCTTTCCCAGTGTTTTATCTTTGGTAGGAAAGTGTTTATATCAGCTATTATATGGATAGAGAGCCGTATACATGTCTTTACTGAGGTCACTACCAAAAGTTTACCAGCCATAAACCTTCTCCCTTTATGGGAATGTTTTAACCTTTTATTCACCGGGGAGAGATTACTACTATGATTTTTTAAATTTTTATTTTATTTCCACAAAAGTGTTTTCCAAGCAATCTGCCTCTAGCTGTTGCAAAACTACAACTCTGGTCATGCTGGGAGTTGTAGTTTTGAAACAGCTGGTGGCAGCGTGTTTGGGAAACACTGGTTTAGTATTTTTTTTATCAATGATATGGCAGTACTGTGTCTATTATTGTTATAGGGACTGTGCTTATAGGTTGGGGCACGGTCATTGATATCGGGCACTAGAGATAACATAGGTATGGGGAACTGCAGTTATCATAGATATAGGGCACTGTGGTTTTCATTGGTATGGAGCACTATGGACATCATAGGTATGGGGGATTGTGTTTATCATAGGTATGGGGCATTATTACCGTCATTGGTTTGGGTTACTATAGATATGATAGGTATGGGGAACTGCAGTTATCATAGGTATGGGGCATTGTAATTGTCATTGGTGTGGGGCACTGTAATTGTCATTGATGTGGGGCATTGTAATTGTCATTGGTGTTGGGCATTGTAATTGTCAGTGGTGTGGGGCATTGTAATTGTCAGTGGTGTGGGGCACTGTAATTGTCATAGGTATGGGGCACTGTAATTGTCATTGGTGTGGGGCACTGTAATTGTCATTGGTGTTGGGCATTGTAATTGTCAGTGGTGTGGGGCACTGTAATTGTCATTGGTGTTGGGCACTGTAATTGTCATAGGTATGGGGCACTGTAATTATCATTGGTGTGGGGCACTGTAATTGTCAGTGGTGTGGGGCACTGTAATTGTCATTGGTGTTGGGCACTGTAATTGTCATTGGTGTGGGGCACTGTAATTGTCATTGGTGTTGGGCATTGTAATTGTCATTGGTGTTGGGCATTGTAATTGTCATTGGTGTTGGGCACTGTAACTGTCATTGGTGTGGGGCACTGTAATTGTCATTGGTGTGGGGAACTGTAATTGTCATAGGTATGGGGCACTGTAATTGTCATTGGTGTTGGGCATTGTAATTGTCATTGGTGTGGGGCACTGTAATTGTAATTGTCATTGGTGTTGGGCACTGTAATTGTCATTGGTGTTGGGCACTGTAATTGTCATTGGTGTTGGGCACTGTAATTGTAATTAGTGTTGGGCATTGTAATTGTCATTGGTGTTGGGCACTGTAATTGTAATTAGTGTTGGGCACTGTAATTGTCATTGGTGTGGGGCACTGTAATTGTATTTAGTGTTGGGCACTGTAATTGTCATTGGTGTTGGGTACTGTAATTGTCAGTGGTATGGGGCGTTCTAGATATCATAAGTATGGGGAACTGCAGTTATCATAGGTATGGGGCACTGTGATTGTCATTGATATGGAACTTTCTGCCTAAAATTGTTGTATCATTGTTGTGGGCTATTATGGATACCATAGAAGGCATGGGGGCACTGCAGATATTCTTGGCACAGGACACTGTTTCATTTCTGATAGAGAGTTGTGGTGGCCCAGTACAGGAGTTGTTACCCCGTACCCTTGCTACCCTGTCAGGCAGCCTCCCTGCAGTGTCCCCTGGGTCCCCTTTACATCTGTTTTACTGTAATTGTATATTATCCCCTCTGTTATGTATATAAGAATATTGTATCTTTAAGAAAGGTTAACGTGATCACCAGTTGTCATGTGATTGTTACCCAGGATGTATCAGTGACCAGATGACTTAAGGGTGACCAATTGGACCCCACCAGAGTCTCCCCCATAAAAGCCCTGGGGGGAGTCTCTTCTCTCTCTTGTTGCTGGGGTGCAGTCGAGTCTAAGAGTGTCTGTAGTTATAGGAGCCTCAAGTCCAGTCTGCAGCCGCAAGTCTACAAGTAAGATAAAGTCACCGCTTAGTCTGTCTCCAGTCAAGTCAGTCACTGTCATCTGTTGTCAAGTCAACGTGGCCTGCACTAAATTGTCCAAAACCACTGCAAGTCCCAGCAAGCCCTTAAGGTCTCTGAATTCTCACTGGTCACCTCCGTGGGTCCGGCTACACTGTATCTGTGTTGGGCGTGAATGTTCGCATTTTAATCGCGAATATTGTAAATTCCCGAATTCGCGAATATTACTTTTTTCCACATATGTGCATATTCGTATATGTGAATATTTGCATATTCCTTCTTTTCACTTGTTGGCCAATTAGAATGATGCAAATACACTTGTCAGAGGTTATCAACAACATCCCTAGCAACCAATGTTACGCCGAGCGCTCCGGGTCCCCGTTCCTCCCCGGAGCGCTCGCCTCATCCTCGTTGCTGCAGCGCCCCGGTCAGATCCACTGACCGGGTGCGCTGCGGTACCGCCTCCAGCCGGGATGCGATTCGCGATGCGGGTGGCGCCCGCTCGCGATGCGCATCCCGGTCCCCGTACCTGACTCGCTCTCCGTCGGTCCTGTCCCGGCGCGCGCGGCCCCGCTCCCTAGGGCGCGCGCGCGCCGGGTCTCTGCAATTTAAAGGGCCAGTGCACCAATGTTGGTGCCTGGCCCAATCTTCCCAATTAGCTTAATTAGTTTCCACCTGTGCACTCCCTACTTATACCTCACTTCCCCTGCACTCCCTGGCCGGATCTTGTTGCCCTTGTGCCTAGTGCCTCCTAGTGCCTAGTGCCCTTGTTGCCCTTGTGCCTCCTGCCGTTGCCCCTGACTACGATCCTTGCTGCCTGCCCCGACCTTCTGCTACGTCCGACCTTGCCTTTGTCTACCCCCTTGTACCGCGCCTATCTTCAGCAGTCAGAGAGGTTGAGCCGTTGCTAGTGGATACGACCTGGTCACTACCGCCGCAGCAAGACCATCCCGCTTTGCGGCGGGCTCTGGTGAAAACCTGTAGTGACTTAGAACCGGTCCACTAGCACGGTCCTCGCCAATCCCTCTCTGGCACAGAGGATCCACCTCCTGCCAGCCGGCATCGTGACAACCAATAGTAAAGTTTCCCCCCCCCCCCTCACTGTTTTCTTCCTCGAATATGCAAATATGGAAATATAACAAATACATGAAATTCACGAATATAGGACGAATATTCGTCTATATATTCGCTAAATTTCGCGAATTCGAATATGGGCAATGCCGCTCATCACTACATTGTATAGACTTTACCATCTGTCACTCAGTAAAGCTACCGTTGTCCGTAACTTGGCGTCGGAGTCATTATTGTCCCCGTGCCTAGCCCAGGATCCAGCGGTATACCTTCGGTTGGAATTGAGGATAAACCACGCCCTGGCGTCACAAATACAAGGGCTTAATGCCATCTGCCCCTAGGGTAATCCCATCTGCCCCGCATCTCACACCCCATACCACAGAGTAGTTATCCTTGTTATGAGACAATGACAGATATGAGGGTCGTGGTGGCTATCATTACTTTTGTACTATGGCTGACCAGGTTATTGGTCCACTGTGATAATCTGCTTTTACCTTCATGTAGTTGTATAAGAGTAGTCAGGCACGCTTATCTATGCTATAAGGTAAGGGGGTCGACCCTACTGACTGATGTCCTTATTACTGGACAGTGCGATCGTGCATAAGCGTGCAACCCCCTAAGGCGTTCTTCATCTATAACAATGAGGGAAAAATCCATACCTGCTTCTCGTATGATGGAGAAAGTGAGGATTGAAAAGAGAAAATTTTCCTGCTGTCATCATTCTCTCTAAGAAGTGTGCACCAAAAGATCCGCACATCGACTTACAATGATTGCAGGCGTTCCGGAGCGGAGCTACAATTCATTTGTCAGCTAGAGATACGGCAGACTCTGAGCGCCCAAGTGCAGCACTTCGCATTGTACAACACAATATATTACAGCATGGGAATGAGCTCCATCTGGGATTTCTACAAAGCTAAAAACATTACCGACTAAAAAGTTAGGCTAGAAAGGCAAAAACTTTTCTCAGAAGAGATAGGATGAACAATAAAAATGCACAAGGAACGTACACAAAGTGGTGGAAGATGGACCTCAAAGTCCATTGTAGATGAAGCTGTAGAACCTACCAAGGGCAGAAGCTATGGGGCTAATGGAGACATGTGGCCCCAGATTAGCTAAACTGGATCCTGGTTTCCAATGGGTTCTGCAGCGTTAGCAACCAAGAAGAACAATAAAAGGAGCCTAGTGTCCTCATCGTCTACAATAACGGTTCCCAACTGAGGTACAAATACCCCCAGGGATACTTAGCAGCTCTCCTGGGAGTATGTACAAAAGAAATTGTAATGGTGGCAGCAGCCACTGGTCACTGCTTTTAAAGTAGCTGTAGCCACTTTAAAGGGGTACTCCGGTGCTTAGGGGGCGTGACAGCTATCACACCCCCTCCCGTAGGCTTGCATTGAGGGGCGGAGCGTGACATCACACGGGGGGGGCGGGGGCGTGACGTCACACGCCGCCCACCCTGTAGTCGCCGGTAATCAGTCCCGGAGTGAACACGCTCCGGCGACTGATTACAAACGGGGTGCCGCGTGCAAGATCTTGGGGGTCCCCAGCAGCGGGACTCCAGCGATCCGGCATCTTATCCCCTATCCTTTGGATAGGGAATAAAATGTTTAAACACCGGAGTACCCCTTTAAGAGAAGTGAGCAGTGGCTGCTGGTACACTGACATCATGGCCCCGAGGAGCAGAGCAGGATGACAGCAGAGGAGAAGCAGAAGCACTGAGCTGCTGTGGATGGTAACTACCGTCAGCTTCAGTGCTCCACTGCTTCTTCAGAGAGGGGATCTACTACTATGGTCCCTGGACTGGAGGAGCAGTGGAGCACTGAAGCGGGGTAGTTTAGGGGTCTACAACTATATGGGGCAGTATGGAGGCCTATAATTATATATGGGGTGTGTGGGAACCTACAACTATATGTGAACAATGTGGAGGGTACAACTATATAGGGGCACAGAGGGGGGTCTACAACTATTGATGCAGTTTGGAGCCTTCACTATATATATTGGTGCAGAATTGGAGCCTACAACTATATGGAGGAGTGTGGGGGTCTACAATTACATGTGGACAGTGTGGAGGGTACAACTATATGAGGGCACAGGTGGGGCCTACAACTATTGGGGGCAGTATGGGGGCCTTCACACACATATATATATATATATATATATATATATATATATATATATATATGTGTGTGGACAGTATTGGAGCCTACAACTATATGGAGGAGTTTAGGGGCCTACAATGAAACGTGGACAGTGTGGAGAGTAGAACTATATGAGGGCACAGGTGGGGCATACAACTCTTGGGGGCAGTATGGGGGCCTCACCTCTATATATATATCTGGGCAGTATTGGAGCCTACAACTATATGGGGCATTATCAAAGTCTACAACTATATATGAGTGAGGGGCCTACAACTATATGTGGACAGTGTGGAGGGTATAACTATATGAGGGCACAGACATGGCCAGTTGGGGGCCTACAACTATATGTGGACAGTATGGAGGGTATAACTATATGAGGGCACAGACAGGGCCTACTACTGAGGGCAGAATGTTGGCCTAAAACTATATATGGGGGCACAGAGGGGGTCTACAACTATATGGGGATAGAATGGGGGCCAACAACTATATGGGGGCGCAGAGGTGGCCCAACTACTACTGTATAGGTGCACAAAGTGGGCTCTATTACTGTGTTCGGCAATAGACATGGGGAGTTTGTAAATGGACATTGTTCTGGAGAAAGGAGCCTAAAATGTTTGTCTGGCAGGTTCTGTGGATGTAAGTTTCGGCCGGGAGAAATCTTCATGGAGGTCTAGGCCAGATAGAGAATAAAAGGAAAAGAGAAGATGTCTCCTAAGCTTGCTGCTGTTCCATGCAACTCTATGGGACAGTGTTTCCCAAGCAAGGTGCCTCCAGCTGTTGCAAAACTACAACACCCAGCATGCCCGGACAGCCGAAGCTGTCCAAGCTATGTAAAGGAAATCTTTGCAGGTTGTAAACATTTCTGAGGGTATTACATATTTTATTTTATTTATTTATTTATTTATTATGTATTTATTTTTATTCTAAAGTATGTGATTATAAAAAAAATAAAAATAAAAAAAAAACGAATAAGGGATTTCCAAAACTAGACCCATTATATGAGAGCCTTAAATCCACGTGTAACATTTGTCCGGAGAAATAATGACACATTGTGGGGGCCGCGGTGGTGCTCCGTTATCAGGAGCGTTCAGGAAGGTCTTACTGGGCTCCGCTTCCACATCAGGAATTCATAAGCCGTTCGCCAGATAAAAGATTTTCTCCCATTCGTACCTTTTAAAGCGGAGGTAGTCAAAGTTGTGGCGCTTATTTTTGTGTAAATATTTTAATCTGCCGTGAAAAGGAGCAAGGGGTGCAGCGTGTAATTATGCCTCGTTCCCTTCCCCCAGCCACCGCTAGACCTTTAGACGAAAAACAGAAATTACATCCGAAATCCCACACACGGCTGTGGAAGTGTTATATGTCAAGTATGAGAATAATAATAATATCCCCGGCACACAACATTCGTAACCTCTACAAAACCAAGACTGTCTCTGCACTCGGCTGACCTGGGTTTAAAAAAAAAAAAAAAAAAAGTAAAAAATTTAAATGTCAAAAAAATTGCAAGGATAATCACGTATTGTATGGACTACTTTAGGACTATAGAAACCACTCTGATTTTAACCCTGTAGGTACAGCATTGTGTCTGGCGCTCTAGAGTATATACCGAGTTTGGCCATGTTGGGACCATATTAAGTCTGGCACTATTGGGCCAACACAATGTCTGGATGCTAAATATGACACTCTAGGGACCATACTGAGTCTGGCACTCTAGGGACCCTACTGAGTCTGGCACTCTAGGGACCATACTGAGCCTGGCACTCTAGGGACCATACTGAGTCTGGCACTCTAGGGACCCTACTGAGTCTGGCACTCTATGGACCATACTGAGTCTGGCACTCTAGGGACCATACTGAGTCTGGCACTCTAGGGACCATACTGAGTCTGGCACTCTAAGGACCATACTGAGTCTGGCACTCTAGGGACCATACTGAGTCTGGCAGTCTAGGGACCATACTGAGTCTGGCACTCTAGGGACCATACTGAGTCTGGCACTCTAGGGACCATACTGAGTCTGGCACTCTATAGGGACCATACCGAGTCTGGCACTCTAGGAACCATACCTAGTCTGACCCTCTAGGGACCATACTGAGTCTGACACTGTAGGGACCATACTAAATCTGGCACTCTAGGTACCATACTTAGTCTGGCACTCTAGGGACCATACTGAGTCTGGCACTCTAGGGACCATACTTAGTCTGGCACTTTAGGGACCATACTGAGTCTGGCACTCTAGGGACCATACTGAGTCTGGCATTCTAGAAACCATACCTAGTCTGACCCTCTAGGGACAATATTGAGTCTGGCACTTTAGGGATCCTACTAAATCTGGCACTGTAGGGACCTCACTTCGTTTGGCACTATTGGGCCAACAGGATGTCTGGATGCTAAATATGACATTCTAGGGGCTACACGGACTCTGGCACTCTGGGATCATACTGAGTCTGGCATTCTAGAGTATATACTGAGTCTGGCATTCTAGAGTATATACTGAGTTTGGCCATTCTGGGGCCATATTAAGTCTGGCACTATTGGGCCAACACGATGTCTGGATGCTAAATATGACACTCTAGAGGCTACACAGACTCTGGCACTCTAGGATCATACTGAGTCTAGCACACTAAGAACCATACTGAGTCTGGCACTCTAGAGTATATACTGAGTTTGGCCATATTGGGACCATATTAAGTCTGGCACTCTAGGGCAGGGTCGGCTCTGCCTATATTCAAAATAGGCAGCTCTTGATGGGGGGCGCCACTCAGCTTGCCACAAGAAAGTTAAGACAACCAGCATCTAAACCACTCGCTCAGCCACCAGCATGAGGAGGAGATTTGTTACGCTGTCACTCCTAGTAGTTAGCTAATTACATGAGGAGGGGGCTTGTTACAGTGTGTCACCCCAGTAGTAAGGTGGGGCGGGCCGATGGGCAGAGTCAAGGGAGTGGCAAAATTAGCTTTTGCCTAGGGTGACAAAAATCCTTGCACCAGCCCTGCTCTAGGGACCATACTGATTCTGGCACTGTGGGGATCATACAGAGTCTGGCATTGTTGGGACCATACTGAGTCTGGCACACTAAGATCTATACTGAGTCTGGCACTCTAGGGACCATATTGATTCTGGCACTGTGGGGAACATACTGAGTTTGGTATTCCAAGATCCATACTGAGTCTGGCATTGTAGGGACCATACTGAGTCTGGCACACTAAGATCCATACTGAGTCTGGCATTGTAGGGAACATACTGAGTCTGGCACACTAAGATCCATATTGAGTCATGCAATCTAAGGACCATACTGAGTCTAACCCTCTAGGGACCATACTGAGTATGGCCCTCTAGGGACCATACTGAGTCTGACACTGTAGGGACCATACTAAATCTGGCACTGTAGGGACCTCACAATTGTCTGGCACTATTGGGCCAACATGATGTCTGGATACTAAATATGACACTCTAGGGGCTACATGGACTCTGGCACTCTAGAATCATACAGAGTCTGGCACTGTAGGGACCTCACTTTGTCTGCCATTATTGGGACCACACCATGTCTTGGGTACCCTAGAAACTATCCTGAATCTGACACTCAAGGGACTACACTGAGTCTAGGACTCTAGATACCACTGACACTTTAGGAAGCACATTGGGGAGATTTATCAAAACCTGTCCAGAGGAAAAGTTGTTGAATTTCCCATAGCAACCAATCAGATCGCTGCTTTCATTTTTCAGAGACCTTTTCAAAAATTAAAGAAGCGATCTGATCGGTTGTTATGGGCAACTCAGTAACTTTTCCTCTGGACAGGTTTTCATAAATCTCCCCCATTAAGTTTGGCACTCTAGGGACTACCCTCAAACTGACTCTCTAGGGACTACACTGTGTCTAGCACTCTAAGGATCATACTGGGTCTAGCACTTTAGGAACCACACTGAGTCTGAAACTCTGGTGACCATACTGCGTCTGGCACTGTTGGGATGTCTGGTATTCTATGGATGACCCTAAATCCGACACCCTATTGGGACCATTCTGAATCTGGTACTGGAACCTCACTGTATCTGGCACTGTTGGGACCACACCATGTCTGGTACTCAAGGGACCACTCTCTAGGAACAATACTTTAGGGATTATACTAAGTCTGACACTCTAGGGACTGGGCCATCCTGTGGTGGTGGGACATACATCTGGGACTTACACCTAAAAACACTTGCTAGAACATATGGATGCCCCCATCCATCGTTCCCACCTATGGCAGGTAGACATATGATTTCCCTTTTCACCTCACTTAAATTTGTCACTTGAAATTCTACCTAGAAAAGATAAAAATTCTTACACCCCACCACAAATATTACTAATACTCCCCACATAATAACTGGTATACTTTCGTACGATATTCCGGCAGATGAACCTATTTCTGAACATATGTCGTCCTCCGCCCACACCCGATGGTGACCGCGTGTCGCAGGTAACTATCATGTCTCCGCCATGCATGATTTAATTATGAGTGAAATAATCCATGTCAAATCCCACCAGCCGGAGAACAAACCATGTGACGCACATCCACGTTGTGTCTCGTCTCCTTGACCCTCTCCTTGTTCTTCCTGTTAATTAATTTCGCTAATTGTCTTATTTTTAGAAAATTAATATTAACAAGAAATTATCATCGGCCTCTAATTTCGTTTTTTTTTTTTTCCCCCTCCCAAGAATTCCCATATAAAAATAAACAAACGGCTTTAGATACGAGGTACAATTATCTCATTATGGAGATGTCACGCGAGACCCCAGCTGCCTCTTTTCTGAGTCACTTTGTAGAAGAAGCGAGGTCCCATGTGACTTACTCTACGCCTCGAAATTCATGTATCGCGCTCAGACAGCCATTATTTCCCTTAAAAGAGCTTGTTGAATCCGTCATGCCAACCAAGCAATTACTAAAACAGTGTTGTGATTAGGTCGGGCCATTTCCATTGCTCGCACCACCCGATGTGTTGCGTTAGATTGTATCAAGATGACACGGAACCTGCTTGACACAAATTAAAGAAGGAAATTAAAAGTGATTTAATAAAATGCATAATTCCTCCATAGGCAGTTTGTGTTTAACCCATATTTTAGGTTTTTTTTTTTGTCACCCCCGCTGCATAAAAATGCTTCTATATGTTGCTTTTCCTCCTTACCTCTCTCTCTCATGCTGTGAAACTGCAGCTTCATCTCCCTCCTCCTCTCCTCTTACATGTCTATTTACTGTTACTGTTACTGTTGATTACATTTTTACTGCAAAAGTCAGATCAAAATGAATAAAAAGTGATCAAAAAGTCAGATCAAAACAAAAATCATACCAATAAAAACTTCAGATCACGGCGCAAAAAATGAGTCCTCATACCGCCCCGTACGTGGAAAAATAAAAAAGTTATAGGGGTCAGAAGATGACATTTTTAAACGTATAAATTTTCCTGCATGTAGTTATGATTTTTTCCAGAAGTACGACAAAATCAAACCTATATAAGTAGGGTATCCTTTTAACCGTATGGACCTACAGAATTTTGATAAGGTGTAATTTTTACCGAAATATGCACTGCGTAGAAACGGAAGCCCCCAAAAGTTACAAAATGGCGGGGGTTTTTTTCGATTTTGTCGCACAATGATTTTTTTTTCCGTTTCGCCGTGCATTTTTGGGTAAAATGACTAATGTCACTGCAAAGTAGAATTGGCGACGCAAAAAATAAGCCATAATATGGATTTTTAGGTGGAAAATTGAAAGGGTTATGATTTTTAAAAGGTAAGGAGGAAAAAACGAAAGTGCAAAAACTGAAAAACCCTGAGTCCTTAAGGGGTTAAAGGGTCACTCCACCAACAGCTTATAATGGAGCAGCATTGGTAAAAGAGGAGCTGCTGGTATCAGTTCTGTAAAATGATGGAAATGTGTCTCACCTTTAGAGATACAATGTAGGGAATTCATGACACTAAAAAACAAATGATAACAGAAATAATAGACTGCTAGATGTCACAGCAAATGAAGAGGGCCTAGTGTAGGCGCAGCGCCCCTTTAATACTGCCTGCTATATATACATATTCTGTCTCTTTTTTCACAGCCCAGTTGTATAACGTGGCTGGGCTGTTATTAGCGGCCTGCTGACATTAGCTCCGGTGGCGCTTATAAAAGCTGCCTTTACTATGACCTTTCCCAAGGCGGACTACCATCCGGACACGCATAAGGAGATTCATTGCCAGATTACGCTTACAGCCGATACATTATACATAGGCGATAGATAGATCTTTTGATCTTTTTTATTTTTACATTTTCTGCTTTTTAAATGTATTTATGTTCACAACTTCTATGGTCCCAGTTGCAGCACTCCTAAAAGACAAATTCATATTGTAATGATACATCCCAACTGGAGGACTACAGTATAAATAGGTAATTTATGTATTTACTGTAGTCACAGCTGCAGCTCTTTTGGGGTACATCTTTACCAGCGTGATCGGATCACCTTCTTCCTTGTGTTCGCTGTGTCTCCCACATGGCTTGTGGCAAATGCCAAACAGTCATTCTTATGGCTCGCTTTAAACATCGGCTTTCTTCTTGTCATTCTTCCATTAAGGCCAGATGTGCGGAGCACATGACTAATAGTTGTCTGTCCTGTGGACAAATACCTCTTTTTCAGCTGTGGATCTTTACAGCTCCTTCAGAGATACTATGGTCCTTTTGGTTGCTTCTTGGATTTTGTTTTGGCAGGTTTACGGTTGCGCCATATTCTTTCCATTTTCTGATGATGGATGCTCCGTGAGATGTTCAAAGCTTGAGATACTTTTTAAAACCTGACCTACTTTGTACTTTACAACTTTATCCCTGACCTTTTTGGTAAGGTCCTTGGTCTTCATGGTGCTGTTTGTTCAGTAATGCTCTATAACAAACTCTAAGGCCTCTATAGAACAGTTGTATTGTACTAAGAACACTTCACAGACAGGTGGATCCTATCTGCTACTTATGTGACTTGTGAAGGCGATTGGTCAAACTAGATTTTTTTTTTTTTGGGGGGGGGGGGGTTCACAGTAAAGGGAGTGAATACATATGCACTTAACACTTTAACTATTTCCCTATTTTTATTTGAAAATAATTTTGAAATCCAAGTAATTTTCTATTACTTACAATCGCAATGAAATCAGTTTATATTTATGGTTATACCATGACCATGTAGAAAAGTCTGAGGGGTGAATTCTTATGAAATACACTATATAGTGTCTACTGCATTTCTCACTGTCTCTATGGGGGGGGGGGGGGTATTTATCATAGATTTCTATTTCCCGCATCAGTATAGACATAACTACAGAGCGTTAGGCCGGTTTATTGTGTGCCTAATTTATCAAAAGTTGCACGGCTCTTGATAAATCCTGGACATGAACTTCGGGATCTACGGTTTAGACTGTGTTTAAACCTGCTTCAGCAAGTCGCAATTGATAAATTCAGCACCAATGCAGTGCGACAATTTTAGATGAGAAAAAACAGTCCTAAATCCTTTGATAAATACCCCCCTAGGTCTCTATTGTCTATCTATCTCATATCTATCTCATATCTATCTCATATCTATCTATCTATCTATCTATCTCATATCTATCTATCTATCTCATATCTATCTATCTCATATCTATCTCATATCTATCTATCTATCTCATATCTATCTATCTATCTATCTATCTATCTATCTCATATCTATCTATCTATCTATCTATCTCATATCTATCTATCTATCTCAAATCTATCTCATATCTATCTATCTCATATCTATCTATCTATCTATCTATCTCATATCTATCTATCTCTCTCATATCTATCTATCTATATCTATCTATCTCATCTCTATCCATCTATCTAATTTCTATCTCATATCTATCTCATATCTATCTCATATCTATCTATCTCATATCTATCTATCTATCTATCTGTCTATCTCATATCTATCTATCTCATATCTATCTATATATCTCATATCTATCTCATATCTATCTATCTAACTATCTATCTCATAACTATCTATCTATCTATCTCATATCTATCTATCTCATATCTATCTATCTATCTATCTCATATCTATCTATCTCATATCTATCTATCTATCTCATATCTATCTATATATCTCATATCTATCTATCTAACTATCTATCTCATATCTATCTATCTATCTATCTCATATCTATCTATCTATCTCATATCTATCTATCTATCTCATATCTATCTATCTCATATCTATCTATCTCATATCTATCTATCTCATATCTATCTATCTATCTATCTCATATCTATCTATCTATCTATCTATCTATCTCATATCTATCTCATATCTATCTATCTCATATCTATCTATCTCATATCTATCTAAATAAAATAAAGTTTAATTAAAATACAATAAATAGGCCCCATCTTTGACCATTTCTGTGGTGGTGATCATGTTAAGACAGAGAACCCACTGCATCGGTGACGTTTTCGTTGCTCGATCGCACCGTTTGAGTTTTATTCCGAAATCATGTGATGTTATAAGTAAATTCTCTTTCATTTTAGAACAATCCATTTTTCCAGTTGAAGAGACTTTAAAGGGGTTATCCAGGAAAAAACTTTATATATATATATATATATATATATATATATATATATATATATATATATATCTCAACGTGTGTGTGTGTATGTTCCACAAAAACTTCCAAACCTTGGCCACATGTTAATTATATGTCAACAACAAACATAGGATAGGTGATTTAACCCTTACTCACCCCCATTTGTGAGGGTCGGGGTTTTTGTTTAAAGTCCCATGCAAATCAATGGGAAATGTATGTTCCCACATAACTTCTGTACGACTGGAGAGATTTCAATACCTGGTACACATATTACGGGTCGGGATAGGAGGTCGGGATAGGAGGTCGACATAGGAGGTCGGGATAGGAGGATGGGATAGGAGGACGGGATAGGAGGTCGGGATAGGAGGTCGGGATAGGAGGACGGGATAGGAGGACGGGATAGGAGGTCTGGATAGGAGATCAAGATAGGAGGTCGAGATATGAGGACAGGAAAAGAGGTCGGGATAGGAGGACGGGATAGGAGGTGGGGATAGGAGGTTGAGATAGGAGGATAAGATAGGAGGTTGAGATAGGAGGTCGAGAAAGGATTACGGGATAGGAGGTCAAGATAAGTGGTCGGCATAGGAGCTCGAGATTGAAGGACGGGATAGGAGGTCAAGATAAGAGGTCGGCATAGGAGCTCGAGATTGGAGGTCGGGATAGGAGGTCGAGATAGGAGGACAGGATAGGAGGATGGGATAGGAGGTCGAGATAGGAGGACAGGATAGGAGGATGGGATAGGAGGTCGAGATAGGAGGACGGGATAGGAGGATGGGATAGGAGGTCGGGATATGGGGTTTGGATAAAATATATGAGGACGGGATATGAAGTCAAAAGCTTCCTCCTTTGTTGATTTTCCTCCCCAACAAGGATTAGGAAGGAAAAACCGGGCAACACCGGGTACTCCGCTAGTATATATATATATATATATATATATATATATATATATTTATAAATATATCTCAACTGGCTCCAGAAAGTTAAGCAGATTTGTAAATTACTTTACTGAAAAAATTTCAATCCTTTCAGTATTTATGAGCTGCTGAAGTTGAGTTGTTCTTTTCTGTCTAAGTCCTCTCTTATGACACCTGTCTCGGGAACTGTGCAGAGTAGAAGCAAATCCCCATAGCAAACCTCTTCTACTCTGTGCAGTTCTCGAGACAGACAGAGGTGTCAGCAGAGAGCACTGTTGTCAGACAGAAAAGAACAACTCAACTTCAGCAGCTGATAAGTACTGAAAGGATTAAGATTTTTTAAATAGAAGTAATTTACATATCTGTTTAACTTTAAGGACCCAGTTGATATATCATTATTATTATTTTTTCCTGGAATACCCCTTTAAGATTCACCAAAGTCTCATTAACACTAAGGTGGGAGGAAAGTTGATGTTATTTCTTTGAAAATACAGACAAAAAAAGAAAACCTCACAGAAACATGAATATCAATGTGATGTGCGGAGCCTCGGGCGCTTCTATTATGAAAGTTGACTCACCCCAGTGGAGACTCCACTTCCTCCTTCCTTGGGAATGTCTGTGACTGGCGCTTGGCCTCAGCAATTCTTTAATTGACAGATGGTGGTGTAAAGCGTTTCCTCAGGCTCTTCATGTAAGGAGTCCTGTGGGGCTATTTACCAAGCAGATTTCTTAGCCATTTTAATGTACTTTTCATGCACTTAATTCCACTCGTCGAAATAAACATATTTATTAAGTTATATTTGAAAAAAAAAATTCTTTATCTTCCTATGTACAACATCTAGGAAGCAACACCAGAAACTTCATGCCCAATGCCTTATTACAACTGCACACAAAATGGGGGGGGGGGGTATCTAAGTTAATAGGGGGGGGGGTCCTCCATTCTGGACTCCATGTCCTGAGCATAGAGTAGCTAAAAAGATCTTTCTCTGGAGGACCCATCAATGTCAAGCATTGCATGGACAGCCCATCGCTTTGTAGTACTTTAAAACTGAGCAATTGTGTATTGACTGTTTATTTGTTGTTGTATTTTTCTGTTTAGGTGTGTATTCACACACTAGTTTGTTCAGAGCAGTTTGCTATTCTACCTGGATAGGGAATAGTTAATGCTCTGAACTCAACCAGAGTTCTCCTTCATTCTGGTGCTGGTGGTTGTGCAATACACTTTCAAGCCTGCTTGAGCATTTACCTTGTATTTATTTGAGTTTTAGTCATGGTTAAATAGTCTTGTTCTTTGTAGATTTTAGTCTGTGTTACATTTGTTGGTTTTAGCATTTGTATATCCTTTCTGTTATGTATCTGTTCACACTATGTCCGAGTCTTGCTTGTTTCCTGTGCCCTGTATGTTATATTCCTGTTTGGTATCCTGGAGCCTAATTAGATTCATCCGGTTTTAGTCTAGTGGTTCACGTATTATATTTCTGTTTCCTACTGGGTCAGCATCTTGTCCACATGGGGGAGTGTGTCCGCTGGCCAGTAGCCTATTTGTCTTTATTATTAATTGCTACTTCTTTTGTGGAGTGGGGAGTCCAGTTTGTATGTTCTGTGTCCCAGTGTGAACAGTGTCCTATATTTATATCCTGTTTGGTTGATCTGATCTTTCTCCTTGTACTTGTACCTGTTTGTGAACAGTGTCCTATGTTCCTGTATCAGTTTGCCTGTTTATAGTCTTCCCTGTTAGTATTTGTATCCTGTTTGGTATTTCTGGTTGTCTAGTAGTTTTCCGTTTCTGTTCTGGCCTATGACCGACTATGTATATTATTTGTTTTTACGCCACTGCACTTTAGTGCAGGAAGGGACCAGAGCCCAGTTGTCAATCCATCATCGTTTAGGCAGGGAGAGATGTTTTAGGGTCAGTTTAGGGCTCACTCTCCCTGTCCCCCCCAGTCGGTTGTGGCAAATTGCTACTGAGCTCCCATGCAATGTATAGGTTACTCTAAAGGTTTCAGCAGCAGAAGACCTTCTAATCAGATTTTTGTTTAGGGAACCCTGTATTCAAAAAAGCTTTTTCCGAAGAGAAAACCATCTTTAAAGAGTTTGTCAGCTTTGGTCACTTCCAACTTGTTAAAATAGGATGACAATAAGCTTATCACAAAATGTTGGACCCCCAATGATCAGCTGTAATCCAAGGAGAAACCTGGCAGTAAGTATTCAACTTCCCTGCAGTGCCAACACTGGGGATATTAAGTATTACACAGTGTCCGTTCACATTATCGGGCTGCCTACAGGACAGGTTCAAATCATGACTGCGGCATATAATGCATTTGAAGGGCTGCTCTTACTCCATCTGCAGACTCCTGACAAAATATCTAGTTCCTGACGGGTTTTTGTGGCAGCTGAAGACCCCCGGGCCAGCCATGTGCCTGTATACACTATGCAGCATGGGTGTCAAACATGCGGCCCGCGGGCCACAATGAATTTATTTGCGGCCTGGACATCCCTGTGTCCCAAAAAATGTTTTTGGGAAAAAGGGATACCCCCGTCAACTCTCAGCGGCCCTGCGTTAAGTTTAGAAATGCAGGGGCCGCCGGGAGATAGAGCACGCCGGGACGTCACTGAAGTCCTGTGCGTGCGCCCATAGCAACGGAGGCGTGGAGGAGCGGAACATGGAGGTGGAAGACGCGCGCTGGCCAGCATGGTAAGTGACCAGCTTCAATGGTCAGACCACTGCTCCTCCGGTCTCGGGACCTACAGCTATGGCCGGACTGGAGGAGTGGTGGTCAGAGCACTGAAGTGGGGCAGTACACAGGCATACAGCCTCCAGCCATACAGTGTATATGGCTGGAGGCTGTATGTCTGTGGGGGAACATACTGCACCTAATGTGGGGGAACTGTACTTGGAACCTAATGTGGGTGAACTGTACTGGGCACCTAATGTGGGGGAACTGTACTGGGCACCTAATGTGGGGGAACTATTCTGGGCACCTAATGTGGGGGAACTGTACTGGGCACCTAATGTGGGGGAACTGTACTGGGCACCTAATGTGGGGGAACTGTACTGGACACCTAATGTGGGGTAACTTTACTGGGCACCTGATGTGGTGGAACTGTATTGGGCACCTAATGTGGGGGCCTCGTATTGACATTTGCTCACGTCACGCTCACAGAATTCAAGGGCCGGCGTTACTACGTCCTTTTTTGGATGCGGCCCACATAAACTTAAACCTTGTTTTTTGGCCCATGTTAGCCTTTGAGTTTGACATGCTTGCTATACAGTATAGGAGTGGTCAGAGAATCGGCTATAAAAGTCCCCAAGTGAAACTAGTCAAAAGTAAAAAAAAATTATAATAATTAACAAAATAATTTGAAAATATTTTTTTTTAAATAAAAAAAAATAAAAAAACATATTTGGCATCCCGAATAATCCAAACTGTAAAATTATATAATTGTTTATCCCATATGGTAAATTAAAAAAACAGCAACACAATTGCTGTATTTTGATGATCCAAAAAATAAAAACTAACAAAAAGCCATATATATCCAAAAGCTATACCAATAGAAAATAAATCATGTCCAGCCAAAAATGAGCCTTCAGACAGGTCTTACAAGAAAACAATAAATTAAGATGGGTCTAGGAAGGTAGCAACACAATTTTTTATTTTATATTTTAATAATAGTGTTTTTTAGTTTTGCAAAAATTGTAAAATAAAATAAAGCAATAATATTTCATTGTACTGATGATGGTGTAAATTAGAAATGCTAAAAAAAAACAAAAACAAAAAAAACATACATTAGAAAATAGAAAACAAAATTGTAGAACCCCCTAATATAAAAGTTTGTGTAGCTGTAAAAGAAAAAAGCTGATTTGCCTAACAAACTTTATTGCATTTCCCATTGCATTTTTTTTAAAACAAAATCATGAAAAATGCCACAAAAATTGCTGTGTGTAAAAAACACAGTAAAAATAAAGAATAAAATGATATCATTTCTTGATCAAAAAAATCTGTACAGCTGTAAAAATAAAAGTGTGTCTAACAAAGTTCTCAGCATGGTCCGTTGCCACAGTCTAACACTTCGCCGCAGCTTAATGTCATGCCATATTGGCACAATGATATCGAATCTGGATTAGAGGAGTGTGTTAAATTTGCAATATCTCATGCCAGGATGTGTGATTATGAGGGAAATAATTGCACAGTGTGAGCGCTTTTAAGGAGAATGACATATTGATGAAAATGAAATAGTGCTGTTTACTCTCTTATTATTTTGGCAACTTTCAATAATTTTGTGTTATTTTGACCGCCATCGACTTTTATGAGGACTCGCAGCTGCTGCACACAATATGCAAAGTTCACTTCTTCCCATCTTATTATCACATTGGGGGAGAGGTATTTATTGGGCTATTTTTCCTCTTCTAAGTTTAACGCTTTTCAAAGTGTATTCGGAGCAGCTCAACCATAGAAAAAAAAATAAATATACGTTTGGAACAGTCATCTAAGAACCTGCTACTGATACTAATTGCTAGATAGCGAGTCCTGCCCCCGGCGCTTAATGGCAGCTTGTAATCGCTAGTTGCTCAACTTTAAGGGGTTATCTGGGACTTTTCAATAAACTAGTGCTTAACTGACTTTTTCGGGTGTTGTATTTTCTACTAGCTGAGGACCTACATTACCCAGTCTTCTTACCCAAACCTTGTGGGAGAAGGAAAGCAACAATGATGCTCTCAACTTCATATCCCGTCCTCATATCCTGACCCCATATCCCATCCTCATATCTCTACCTCATCTCACGACCCCATATCCTCTCCTCATATCCCGTCCTCATATCCTGACCCCATATCCCCTCCTCATATCTCTACCTCATCTCATGACCCCATATCCTCTCCTCATATCCCGTCCTCATATCCTGACCCCATATCCCCTCCTCATATCTCTACCTCATCTCACGACCCCATATCCTCTCCTCATATCCCATCCTCATATCCTGACCCCATATCCCCTCCTCATATCTCTACCTCATCTCACGACCCCATATCCTCTCCTCATATCCCGTCCTCATATCCTGACCCCATATCCCCTCCTCATATCTCTACCTCATCTCACGACCCCATATCCTCTCCTCATATCCCGTCCTCATATCCTGACCCCATATCCCCTCCTCATATCTCTACCTCATCTCACGACCCCATATCCTCTCCTCATATCCCATCTTCATATCTCAACCTCATCTCCCGACTTGATATTCCAACCTCATATCCCATCCTCATACCCCATCCTCATATTCCATCCTCATATCGTAATCTCATATCCCAACTTCATATCTTGTCCTTATATCTCAACCTTATATTCCAAACTCATATCCCATCCTAATATCCTATTCTCATATCTCAACCTCATATTCCATCCGAATATTCCATCCTCATATGTTAACCTTTTATCTTGACTTCATATCTTGTCCTCATATCCAGACCTCATATCCCAGCCTCATATTCCATCCTAATATTTCATCCTCATCTCGACCTCATATCCCATCCTAATATTCCATCCTCATATCCCATCCTAATATTCCATCCTCATATCTCAACCTCATATCCCATCCTACTATTCTATCCTCATATCTCAACCTCATATTCCGACCTCATATCCTGACTTCATATCCCATCATCATATTCTGACCTCATATCCTGTCCTTACATCCCATTCTCATATCCCTTCCTCATATCTTGCCTAGTGATGAGCGGCATATGCCATATTCGAATTCGCGATATTTCGCAAATATTCGTCCCATATTCGTGAAATTCGAATATTCGTTATATTCATGGCGTTTTTTTGAATTGCGAAATTTCGCTATTGCGAATGCGAAATTAATAGTGAAATTTCGCTCGTCTGCGCATGCGCGCTATAACATCATGCGAGGAACGTTGCTAGGGACGTTGCTTAGCTCTGACAACTGTGCTTGCAGAACTCTCATTGGCTCACAGGCATAAGTAGGGCGGAATTTCCACGAATATTCGCATTGCGAATATTCATATTGCGAATATTTGCATGCATAAACCTTTTGCCTCACAGTCTCATCCCTGGGTCTTTAATGATACAAGCATTGCATTTATCAGTCGAAGGAGATCCCTACAATGTGCTCAGTTTTAAAAACAGTTTGAAAAAAAGATGAATATTCGTAATATTCGTGAATTCGCAACGAATATTCGAATTGCGAATATTCGTGAGCAACACTAATCTTGCCCTCATATCCCACCATCCTATCCTGACCTCACATCCTGTCCTCCTATCCCGACCCGGCAGGATGTTTAATGGTCTAGTCACACGTACAGTATTCTGCGTAGATGATGCGCAGGATTTTCTGCTGCAAATTTCAATGTAAACTGATTGACTGAACACAGCTTGAAATACTGCGCATCAAATCTGCGCAGAATACTGTACGTCTGAATAGACTCTAAAAGTCCCAGCCAATCTCTGCAACTCTAGTGTAATTAAGAGGGTCACATGACTGCTCTTCCTGTGATTTCTTTATTTCCTGTGATGTCATGTTGCTCTTACTTCATGCTCCTCCCAGAGAACATGTCATCAGGTGGGCGGGGCTGGCATACCTCCCATGGGAGTGGTGGTTAGTACTGTTCCCTTCCAGCACTGATGTCTTCTGATCAAATAAAACCACGAACAACATCTGCAAGGAGTTTGTATGTTCTCCTGTGTTTATGTGGGTTTTATGCCTCACTACAAACATAGCGATAGGTCAATGTGGTGTTTAGATTGTGAGCCCCATTGAGTGATGCCAATCTCTGTACAACACTACAAAATAAGTTGGCGCTATATAGATAACAGAGGCTTCTTCAGCTTTCTGCTTGTGACCTTGTATCTTCTTGAAGCTTCTGCTACATGTCACCATTCTATTAACTGCTAAGGTAAAAATATGACAGTATCCCGGAAAATTTTAAGGGGTACTCCACTGGAAAACATTTTTTTGTTTAGATCAACTGGTGGCGGAAAGTTAAACAGATTTGTATATTACTTCTATTAAAAAAACCTTAATCCTTCCAGTACTTATTGTTACGCCGAGCGCTCCGGGTCCCCGCTCCTCCCCGGAGCGCTCGCTACACTCCTCTCACTGCAGCGCTCCGGTCGGTTCCACGGACCCGGGGCGCTGCGATACCGCCTCTGGCCGGGATGCGATTCGCGATGCGGGTAGCGCCCGCTCGCGATGCGCACCCCGGCTCCCGTACCTGACTCGCTCTCCGTCTGTTCTGTCCCGGCGCGCGCGGCCCCGCTCCCTAGGGCGCGCGCGCGCCGGGTCTTTGCGATTTAAAGGGCCACTGCGCCGCTGATTGGCGCAGTGGTTCCAATTAGTGTTTACACCTGTGCACTTCCCTATATCACCTCACTTCCCCTTCACTCCCTCGCCGGATCTTGTTGCCTTAGTGCCAGTGAAAGCGTTTCCTTGTGTGTTCCTAGCCTGTGTTCCAGACCTCCTGCCGTTGCCCCTGACTACGATCCTTGCTGCCTGCCCCGACCTTCTGCTACGTCCGACCTTGCTTCTGTCTACTCCCTTGTACCGCGCCTATCTTCAGCAGCCAGAGAGGTTGAGCCGTTGCTAGGGGATACGACCTGGTCACTACCGCCGCAGCAAGACCATCCCGCTTTGCGGCGGGCTCTGGTGAAAACCAGTAGTGACTTAGAACCGATCCTCTAGCACGGTCCACGCCAATCCCTCTCTGGCACAGAGGATCCACTACCTGCCAGCCGGCATCGTGACAGTAGATCCGGCCATGGATCCCGCTGAAGTTCCTCTGCCAGTTGTCGCTGACCTCACCACGGTGGTCGCCCAGCAGTCACAACAGATTGCGCAACAAGGCCAACAGCTGTCTCAACTGACTGTTATGCTACAACAGTTACTACCACAGCTCCAGCAACCATCTCCTCCGCCAGCTCCTGTACCTCCCCCGCAGCGAGTGGCCGCTTCTGGACTACGACTATCCTTGCCGGATAAATTTGATGGGGACTCTAAGTTTTGCCGTGGCTTCCTTTCCCAATGTTCATTACACTTGGAGATGATGTCGGACCAGTTCCCCACTGAAAGGTCTAAGGTGGCTTTCGTAGTCAGCCTGCTGTCTGGAAAAGCCCTGGCTTGGGCCACACCGCTCTGGGACCGCAATGACCCCGTCACTGCCTCTGTACACTCCTTCTTCTCGGAAATTCGAAGTGTCTTTGAGGAACCTGCCCGAGCCTCTTCTGCTGAGACTGCCCTGTTGAACCTGGTCCAGGGTAATTCTTCCGTTGGCGAGTATGCCGTACAATTCCGTACTCTTGCTTCTGAATTATCCTGGAACAATGAGGCCCTCTGCGCGACCTTTAAAAAAGGCCTATCCAGCAACATTAAAGATGTTCTGGCCGCACGAGAAATGCCTGCTAATCTTCATGAACTTATTCACCTAGCCACTCGCATTGACATGCGTTTTTCCGAAAGGCGTCAGGAGCTCCGCCAAGATATGGACTCTGTTCGCACGAGGCGTTTCTTCTCCTCGGCTCCTCTCTCCTCTGGTTCCCTGCAATCTGTTCCTGTGCCTCCCGCCGTGGAGGCTATGCAGGTCGACCGGTCTCGCCTGACATCTCAAGAGAGGACACGACGCCGCATGGAGAACCTCTGCCTGTACTGTGCTAGTACCGAACACTTCCTGAGGGATTGTCCTATCCGCCCTCCCCGCCTGGAAAGACGTACCCTGACTCCGCACAAAGGTGAGACAATCCTTGATGTCCACTCTGCTTCTCCACGTCTTACTGTGCCTGTGCGGATGTCTGCCTCTGCCTTCTCCTTCTCTTCTGTGGCCTTCTTGGACTCTGGATCTGCAGGAAATTTTATTTTGGCCTCTCTCGTCAACAGGTTCAACATCCCAGTGACCAGTCTCACCAGACCCCTTTACATCAATTGTATAAACAATGAACGATTGGACTGTTCCATACGTTTCCGCACGGAGCCCCTTCTAATGAGCATCGGATCTCATCACGAGAGGATAGAACTTTTGGTCCTCCCCAATTGCACCTCGGAAATTCTCCTTGGACTTCCCTGGCTTCAACTTCATTCCCCAACCCTGGATTGGTCCACTGGGGAGATCAAGAGTTGGGGGCCCTCTTGTTCCAAGGACTGTCTAAAACCGGTTCCCAGTAACCCTTGCCGTAACTCTCTGCTTCCTCCAGTAACCGGTCTCCCTAAGGCCTATATGGACTTCGCGGATGTTTTCTGCAAAAAACAAGCGGAGACTCTACCTCCTCACAGGCCTTATGATTGTCCTATCGACCTCCTCCCGGGCACTACTCCACCCCGGGGCAGAATTTATCCTCTCTCTGCCCCAGAGACTCTTGCCATGTCTGAATACGTCCAGGAGAATCTAAAAAAGGGCTTTATCCGTAAATCCTCCTCTCCTGCCGGAGCCGGATTTTTCTTTGTGTCCAAAAAAGATGGCTCTCTACGTCCTTGCATTGACTACCGCGGACTTAATAAAATCACGGTTAAGAACCGCTACCCCTTACCCCTCATCTCTGAACTCTTTGATCGCCTCCAAGGTGCCCACATCTTTACTAAATTGGACTTAAGAGGCGCCTATAACCTCATCCGCATCAGAGAGGGGGATGAGTGGAAAACAGCATTTAACACCAGAGATGGACACTTTGAGTATCTGGTCATGCCCTTTGGCCTGTGCAACGCCCCTGCTGTCTTCCAAGACTTTGTTAATGAAATTTTTCGTGATCTGTTATACTCCTGTGTTGTTGTATATCTTGATGATATCCTAATTTTTTCGGCCAATCTAGAAGAACACCGCCAGCATGTCCGTATGGTTCTTCAGAGACTTCGTGACAATCAACTCTATGCTAAAATTGAGAAATGTCTGTTTGAATGCCAATCTCTTCCTTTTCTAGGATACTTGGTCTCTGGCCAGGGACTACAAATGGATCCAGATAAACTCTCTGCCGTCTTAGATTGGCCACGCCCCTCCGGACTCCGTGCCATCCAACGTTTTTTGGGGTTCGCCAATTATTACAGGCAATTTATTCCACATTTTTCTACCATTGTGGCTCCTATTGTGGCTTTAACCAAAAAAAATGCCGATCCCAAGTCTTGGCCTCCTCAAGCGGAAGACGCCTTTAAACGACTCAAGTCTGCCTTCTCTTCGGCTCCCGTGCTCTCCAGACCTGACCCATCTAAACCCTTCCTATTGGAGGTTGATGCCTCCTCAGTGGGAGCTGGAGCTGTCCTTCTACAAAAAAACTCTTCCGGGCATGCTGTTACTTGTGGGTTTTTTTCTAGGACCTTCTCTCCGGCGGAGAGGAACTACTCCATCGGGGATCGAGAGCTTCTAGCCATTAAATTAGCACTTGAGGAATGGAGGCATCTGCTGGAGGGATCAAGATTTCCAGTTATTATTTACACCGATCACAAGAACCTCTCATACCTCGAGTCTGCCCAACGGCTGAATCCTCGTCAGGCCAGGTGGTCTCTGTTCTTTGCCCGATTTAATTTTGAAATTCACTTTCGGCCTGCTGATAAGAACATTAGGGCCGATGCTCTCTCTCGTTCCTCAGATGCTTCTGAAATTGAACTCTCTCCTCAACACATCATTCCTCCTGACTGCCTGATTTCCACTTCTCCAGCCTCCATCAGGCAAACTCCTCCAGGAAAGACCTTTGTTTCTCCACGCCAACGCCTCGGAATCCTCAAATGGGGTCACTCCTCCCATCTCGCAGGTCATGCGGGCATCAAGAAATCTGTGCAACTCATCTCTCGCTTCTATTGGTGGCCGACTCTAGAGACTGATGTGGTGGACTTTGTGCGAGCCTGCACTATCTGTGCCCGGGATAAGACTCCTCGCCAGAAGCCCGCTGGTTTTCTTCTTCCTCTGCCTGTTCCCGAACAACCTTGGTCTCTGATTGGTATGGATTTTATTACTGACTTACCCCCATCCCATGGCAACACTGTTATTTGGGTGGTCGTTGATCGATTCTCCAAAATGGCACATTTCATCCCTCTTCCTGGTCTTCCTTCAGCGCCTCAGTTGGCTAAACAATTTTTTGTACACATTTTTCGTCTTCACGGGTTGCCTACGCAGATCGTCTCGGATAGAGGCGTCCAATTTGTGTCTAAATTCTGGAGGGCTCTCTGTAAACAACTCAAGATTAAATTAAATTTTTCTTCTGCATACCATCCTCAATCCAATGGACAAGTAGAAAGAATTAACCAGATCTTGGGTGACTATTTACGACATTTTGTTTCCTCCCGCCAGGATGACTGGGCAGATCTTCTACCTTGGGCCGAATTCTCGTATAATTTCAGAATCTCTGAATCTTCCTCCAAATCCCCGTTTTTCGTGGTGTACGGCCGTCACCCTCTTCCCCCCCTCCCTACCCCCTTGCCCTCTGGTCTGCCCGCTGTGGATGAAATTTCTCGTGATCTTTCCATCATATGGAGAGAGACCCAAAATTCTCTCTTACAGGCTTCTTCACGCATGAAGAGATTCGCGGATAAGAAAAGAAGAGCTCCTCCCATTTTTTCCCCTGGAGACAAGGTATGGCTCTCCGCCAAATATGTCCGCTTCCGTGTCCCTAGCTATAAGTTGGGACCACGCTATCTTGGTCCTTTCAAGATTTTGCGCCAGATTAATCCTGTCTCTTACAAACTTCTTCTTCCTCCTTCTCTTCGTATTCCTAATGCCTTTCATGTTTCTCTTCTTAAACCACTTATCATTAACCGTTTCTCTCCCAAATCTGTTCCCCCCACTCCTGTCTCCGGCTCCTCGGACATCTTCTCCGTCAAGGAAATTTTAGCATCTAAAAAGGTCAGAGGGAAAACCTTCTTTTTAGTGGATTGGGAGGGTTGTGGTCCTGAAGAGAGGTCCTGGGAACCTGAGGACAATATCCTGGACAAAAGTCTGGTCCTCAGGTTCTCAGGCTCCAAGAAGAGGGGGAGACCCAAGGGGGGGGGTACTGTTACGCCGAGCGCTCCGGGTCCCCGCTCCTCCCCGGAGCGCTCGCTACACTCCTCTCACTGCAGCGCTCCGGTCGGTTCCACGGACCCGGGGCGCTGCGATACCGCCTCTGGCCGGGATGCGATTCGCGATGCGGGTAGCGCCCGCTCGCGATGCGCACCCCGGCTCCCGTACCTGACTCGCTCTCCGTCTGTTCTGTCCCGGCGCGCGCGGCCCCGCTCCCTAGGGCGCGCGCGCGCCGGGTCTTTGCGATTTAAAGGGCCACTGCGCCGCTGATTGGCGCAGTGGTTCCAATTAGTGTTTACACCTGTGCACTTCCCTATATCACCTCACTTCCCCTTCACTCCCTCGCCGGATCTTGTTGCCTTAGTGCCAGTGAAAGCGTTTCCTTGTGTGTTCCTAGCCTGTGTTCCAGACCTCCTGCCGTTGCCCCTGACTACGATCCTTGCTGCCTGCCCCGACCTTCTGCTACGTCCGACCTTGCTTCTGTCTACTCCCTTGTACCGCGCCTATCTTCAGCAGCCAGAGAGGTTGAGCCGTTGCTAGGGGATACGACCTGGTCACTACCGCCGCAGCAAGACCATCCCGCTTTGCGGCGGGCTCTGGTGAAAACCAGTAGTGACTTAGAACCGATCCTCTAGCACGGTCCACGCCAATCCCTCTCTGGCACAGAGGATCCACTACCTGCCAGCCGGCATCGTGACACTTATCAGCTGCTGAATGATTCACAGGAAGTTCTTTTCTTTTTGAATTTCCCTTCTGTCTGACCACAGTGCTCTCTGCTGACACCTCTGTACATTTTAGGAACTGTCCAGAGCAGGAGAGGTTTGCTATAGGGATTTGCTTCTACTCTGGACAGACAGACAGGAAATTCAAAAAGAAAAGAACTTCCGGTGGATCATACAGCAGCTGATAAGTGCTGAAAGGATTAAGATTTTTTAATAGAAGTAATTTACAAATCTGTTTAGCTTTCCGCTACCAGTTGATTTAACCACTTAAGGATGCAGGGTGTACCTGTACGCCCCCGCTCCCGAGTCCTTAAGGACTCAGGGCGTACAGATACATCCTGCGTTTCTTCAGTCCCCGCCGCTCACCGGACCAGGATGCTGCTGAAATCATTCAGCAGGCATCCCAGCACTTCGTCAAGGGGGGTCCTGAGACCCCCCCCCCCCATATGGTAAATATAAACACATGACCCGATAACCCGGAAAAGGAGAGGGACCAGTGGTGTAATATACACCACCAATCACTCTCCGTACTGTACTGGGAGGTGGCAGTGTTGCCACCGCCCAGGACAGCTGTGGTTGGGCGGTCGTAGTGACCGCACCAATCACGACATTATGGGAAGGGGGAGGGAAGATGTTGCTCCGTTCTGCCCACCACACATCTGTGAGCTGGTGAGCAGGAGGGAGCCCCGGGCTTTTTAGCGCTATTTCTGTGCCATCCGGCACTTATAGCAATTGGGGACGGGTTAGGTTAGGCATGAACAGTTGTTAGGAGTAAAAAAAAAAGATTTTCTTTTTGTGGCGTACCATTACTGTAGGTGTCCACGGGTCCGTAGTACCTTTAGCTGCGTGCCCCCGTCCGTACAGGGTCCCTGCGGTCTGCCCCCAATGTTTTTTCTGGGCGCAGACCTTTTTTTTTTTGCCTATCGTGTGGCGGGGCCCTCTTCCGTATAAAAGAGTGGCCCGCCACCGTTAGCTAAAGCCCACCCGCCACTGATCAGTCCGTAGTACTGATCAGCGTTTTTTCGTGGTGCAGGCACTTTTTTGGGGAATAAAACGTCTTTTATTCAATCTTTTGCACCTATAGTCGGTCCGTGCCACCAACAGCAGGCCTTTGCTGTGTGGACGGACCGTACCTGTGTGTGCGGCCTGCCCCACAGCTCTCACTCTGAACGTTTTTTTTCGGTTCAGGCAGGTGCTTTTTATCGGGTTTTGGCGTTTTATTTATTTATTTATTTTTTTTGTATATGCACACACACACACACACACACACACACACACACACACACACACATAACAAGAAGAACAGGCAAAATCCTTGCAGATGTTGCAAATCCCCATAGTAAACCTCTCCTACACCGGACAGTTTCTGACATGGACACAGGTGGCAGCAGAGATCACTGTGGTCAGACTGGAAAGAAGTACAAAACTTTCTCTGGAGTATACAGCAGCTGATAAGTTGTGGAAGGAGTGAGATTTTTAACTAGAAATAATTTACAAATCTGTTTAACTTTCTGGCACCAGTTCATTTGAAAACATTTGTTTTCCACAGGGGTACCCCCTTTAATGCGTATTTTTGCTTGGAGACTGCAAATGTTTCGCAATTTCCTATGTATTTATAAATTACTCTATTATTCTGTAATTGTTTGAACAAAATTTATTATGTAACTATTTTTCATTTTTTTAAAGCTGAGTGCAGTATTAGCTATTAGACACTAGATGTCGCAGTTGCAACCGGTGCCTGGTAAAGCAGTCAGTGTCTAGACCATTGTTTCCCAACCTGTGTGCCTCCAGCTGTTGCAAAACTAAAACTCCCAGCATGCCCAGACAACCTTTAGTTATATCCTTGTACTTAGGAGCAGTATTAGGGTGGCGTTCACACACGGAGTAAGTGAAGAGTAATGCTCGCTGAAAAATTTAGGGGCGGAAATTTTTTATTTTGCGCGTGAAATTCGCTGGAAATTCGTGCGCAATTTGCACGGAATTGCGCACGGACATGGGGGAGAAAGAAGTGAAGGGTTTTTCAGCCATTTCCATGCAAATTGCGCGCGAATTCCACACAATTGGCGCGCAAATTGCTCGCGAATTGCGCGCGAATTCCGTGCGAAACCGATGTCGGGCGGAATTTTCTTTTACCATTGACTTCAATTGATTTCTGCTAGCGGATTCCGCTTGAAGAATGAACATGTTCTTTCTTCAAGCGGAACGGTATTCAGCGTCGGAATTCTGCTAGCAGAATTTCCGCAGTGTGAACAGGACAGCGGAAATAACATTAAAGTCAATGGGCAGAGGGGATGTGAATTAGTTTGTAGCGGAGAATTCAAGAGGAATTACTCGAGGAAATTCCTCTTGAATTACTCCGTGTGAACGCACCCTTATAGTAGTTACATTCTTGTACAAAGGAGCAGTATTATAGTAGTTATATTCTTGTATATAGGAGGCAGCATTATAGTAGTTATATTCTTGTATATAGGAGGCAGTATTATAGTAGTTATATTCTTGTATATAGGAGCAGTATTATAGTAGTTACATTCTTGTATATAGGAGCAGTATTATAGTAGTTATATTCTTGTATATAGGAGCAGTATTATAGTAGTTATATTCTTGTATATAGGAGCAGTATTATAGTAGTTATAGTCTTGTATATAGGAGGCAGTATTATAATAGTTATATTCTTGTATATAGGAGCAGTATTATAGTAGTTATATTCTTGTATTTAGGAGCAGTATTATAGTAGTTATATTCTTATATATAGGAGCAGTATTATAGTAGTTATATTCTTGTATATAGGAGCAGTATTATAGTAGTTATATTCTTGTATATAGGAGCAGTATTATGGCAGTTATATTCTTGTATATAGGAGATGTATTATAGTAGTTATATTCTTGTATATAGGAGCAGTATTATAGTAGTTATATTCTTATATATAGGAGCAGTATTATAGTAGTTATATTCTTGTATATAGGACCAGTATTATAGTAGTTATATTCTTGTATATAGGAGCAGTATTATAGTAGTTATATTCTATATAGGAGCAGTATTATAGTAGTTATATTCTTGTACATAGGAGCAGTATTATAGTAGTTATATTCTTGTATATAGGAGCAGTATTATAGTAGTTATATTCTTGTATATAGGAGGCAGTATTATAGTAGTTATATTCTTGTATATAGGAGCAGTATTATAGTAGTTATATTTTTGTATTTAGGAGCAGTATTATAGTAGTTATATTCTTGTATATAGGAGCAGTATTATAGTAGTTATATTCTTGTATATAGGAGCAGTATTATAGTAGTTATATTCTTGTATATAGGAGCAGTATTATAGTAGTTATATTCTTGTATATAGGAGCAGTATTATAGTAGTTATATTCTTGTATATAGGAGCAGTATTATAGTAGTTATATTCTTGTATATAGGAGCAGTATTATAGTAGTTATATTCTTGTATATAGGAGCAGTATTATAGTAGTTATATTCTTGTATATAGGGGGCAGTATTATAGTAGTTATATTCTTGTATATAGGAGCAGTATTATAGTAGTTATATTCTTGTATATAGGGGGCAGTATTATAGTAGTTATATTCTTGTATATAGGAGCAGTATTATAGTAGTTATATTCTTGTATATAGGATCAGTATTGTAGTAGTTATTTTCTTGTATATAGGAGCAGTATTATAGTAGTTATTTTCTTGTATATAGGAGCAGTATTATAGTAGTTATATTCTTGTATATAGTATCAGTATTGTAGTAGTTATTTTCTTGTATATAGGAGCAGTATTATAGTAGTTATATTCTTGTATATAGGAGCAGTATTATAGTAGTTATATTCTTGAACATAGGGGCCAGTATTATAGTAGTTATATTCTAGTCAGACATATGGAAAAACGTTTCTTGCGTCTAGAATACTATAAAGTCTGAGAGTCTATTGGGTGATGTATGACTAATCTCCGTTTTCATGCTCCATCCAGTACTAGACATTGTACTGTGTATTGGTTTTGCCTGTAGTGTTCCTACCTACAGATACAGTTTCCACCATGTTCCGCGTCATGTTAATTGTTTGTGATCCGTGTTAAGTTTACATGTTGTAACCGTCTTTATAATTGAATTTCTCCAATCCTCCATCAATCTGTTTCCCTGTGGACAAGAAAGCAAGGACGGTGGAATAAGAATTCTGCATTTCAATGACTCTCCTCGCGCTAAACATCTTTCCACAAATAAATACATTTCGCTATTTCCTCTCAGACTCCACCTGGGCCTCCTCCCCTGCTGAGATAGAAAATTGATGATTTCGGTAGAACACTTTGAAGGTATTAGAAAACATATTTAAATGAGAGCCTCCGCCGTGCGCTCTCTGCTTCCAGGCTATTTTGTTTTAGCGGAAAGGACAAAACAAAAAAAAATATCTCTGAAATGCAAACAGCTCAAATTTTATGATCTCCAATATACAAATAAAGCCGGGCCCTCCGTGAATGACATGGTGATGCATTGCAGATGGTCTAGAAGACAATATGCTAACAGCGGTGACATAAATTCATATATTCCAGAATTTCATTTCATAGGAATATATTTTACTTCATTGCGTCAACCTTGATGTTCGCACACGGCATGCAGATTGAGCTGAAAGGGTGTGAATACTTAAGCTACAAGGTTTTTAGTGTTTCATTGCATCCAAAAGGTACAAAATAAACTTTGCAAATAATCTTGATTAGAAATCTTCTTACATTTTGTGTATAAAGCTATTTATCAGGCTGATGTGTCTCCATGGTTACAGACTACGACCATAACCTGTGTAGTCTGATTATGCAGTAATGTTTTTTTAAAGGGGTGTTCCGGCCAAATACATCTTGGATAGGTGATAAGATATCTGATTGTGGGGGGCATGCCGCTGGGACCCCCACGATCTCCGTGCAGCACCCGCATTCTATGCAGGGCTGCTTCTCCAGTCTCGGAAACTTCTGTTTTTCCGGGACTTGGAGGCATGACATCAAGCCACGCCCCCTCGTGATGTCATGCCATGCCCCCTACATTTATGTCTATCGAGCTCGCGGGGGGTCCCAGCGGCAGGCCCTCCGTGATCAGACATCTTATTCCCTATCCTTTGGATGGGGGATATGATGTATTTTGCCGGTGACAAGTTGATTAAAATGATTCTGACTGCCGATCAATATATATTAATACTTATATTCCGCTGCTAATGCTGCAAAAAGATATGTGTTACCCACCCTTAACCTATATATCAGCTTGCTATCTGCTTGTGACTAAGATGGAAACCTTGGGATGATGCCAGAAAGACCAAGATGAAAAGTCAAAAGACAAAATATTTGAGGAAGATATAGGTGGTGTAGAAGGGCAGAGATATCTGGGATTATCTGGTAGAATAGGGGGATAGTGAACTATGGCCAAGAAATAAATTACGTTTTAATATGCTAATGTATACAGACACAAAACTCAAATAACCAATCAAAATATAACATGATGATTTTGACGTGATAACTAACCTCCCCTTTTTGTCAAATGTAAAAACCAATGTACTTATGTGTATTAAACAGAACTCCCTCTGGTAACTCTCTGACAACACTTGTGAACTCTCTGAGTTTCTTGCTGAGAAAGAGTTTTATACCAACTTTTTTGTCTGGTGTATATTTCTCTTGTCGACACTCAGTTGTATACAGCAGCAGTCACGCACATTTTAAGGCCTCATCCACACCCATCCTTAACACCGGAATGCCCCTTTAACTCCTGTTTCTCCAGACAAGTAGGAGGAGATAGAAGAGAGTAGCCCTTAGAGGACAAAGGACGTTTATGTATGTCCTATGCGTGCAAAGGTACTTTAAAGACGGACATTGATCAATGTCGATCGTGGCATCTAAAACTTAAATGGATATCAGCTTTACACCTCGTTCGCTCTCCATCCTGTCAATCATGCAGGGCAGAGCGAACGCTGTGTTCAACTGTGCTGCAGATCTACTCCGATACCCCCCTCCTCTCTGCGATACATGCAGAGGGTAGGGGAGGGAGAACAGACTGCAGTGATTGGCTGCCTCCTCTATGCTGGGCTCTTTAGCGCCAGCGCAGCATAGAAGAGTAAGGATGGATGTTTACCTGGCACGGCTTCAGATGACGTCGCGCCTGCCAGGGAACTCGCTCTCCCGATGGCCGGAGCGCACACAGAGTGTGAGCCGAACATAGGGTCCAAAAAAAGGGCCAAAAAGGTAAAAAAAATTAAAATAAAGGCTGGGAAGGGGTTATCAGTGTAAGGGGTTTGTACAGGCGAGGGGAGTACTTGGTGACAGGTACTCTATAAAATTACATATGCTGGTGGGTCAGGGGGCCGGAGAACTTACTTACATGTCGCAGGTCACCACTCTTCCTATATAGTCTGCCTTAGGCAGACTGTACAAACATACTGCCGATAATACTGATCATTGTTATGCCATTACATAGCACTAAGCAGTACAAGCAATTGAGAGATTGCTTATAGTAGTCCTCTATAGGTAATTAAAAAGTAGGAATAAAATAACAAAATCTTTTAAAATAGATTAATGCATAAATGTCTAAACTTATATTATAAAACCCCACAGTTAGTAGTGTAAACGTAAAAATATTCAAAATACCAGAATTGCCCATTTTTGGTCACTACATATTAAAAAATGAAAAAATTATACCCAATTCTTTTACCCACGATAACACTTCCTGCGCTGGTCATTTGTCCTTATCATAGGAGCTCTGGGATTTAGGTTTAGGTACAGGCATTGATCATTTTTGTAGAAGTACAACAGAGGAAAAAAAACTTTTACTTAAAAGAAAACCCTCAAGGTTTACAAATCTTATCAGCTTCTATATGTCCTAGAGGAAGTTGTGTAGTTCTTTCCAGTCTGCCCACAGTGCTCTCTGCTGCCACCTCTGTCCAAGTCTGGAACTATCCAGATTAGAAACAAATCCCCATAGCACATTTTTCTTTTTCTGGACAGTTCCTGACATGGACAGAGGTTGCAGTAGAGAGCACTTAGGGGAATTTATCATTGTCTTTAGAGCTGTTTTTGTTTGTAGATTTGTCTCTATTTGGGCGCAGCACTGCAGCTCATGCTTTTTTTTGCGACTTTTGGGTTTACACCTTTTTGTAAAAAGAGTGTACAGACCAGCTGTTAAAGGGGTACTCCGGTGAAAATCTTTTTTCTTTTAAATCAACTGGTGTCAGAAAGTTAAACATATTTGTAAATTACTTCTATTAAATTTTTTTTATCCTTCCTGTACTTATTAGCTGCTGAATACTACAGAGGAAATTCTTTTCTTTTTGGAATGCTCTCTGATGACATCACGAGCACAGTTCTCTCTGCTGATGTTATTATAATAATAATAACGTTTTATTTATTGTTGTCCTTAGTGGGATTTGAACCCAAGTCCCCAGCACTGCAATACAGCAATGCTAACCACTGAGCCACCATGCTGCCCTTAGCATACATCTGCTATGCATGGTTGCTAAAATGGACAGAGATGTCAGCAGAGAGCACTGTGCTCGTGATGTCATCAGTGTTCCAAAAAGAAAGGAATTTCCTCTGCAGCATTCAGCAGCTAATAAGTACTGGAAGGGTTAAGATTTTTTAATAGAAGTAATTTACAAATATGTTTAACTTTCTGCCACCAGTTGATGTAAAAGAAAAAAGGTTTTCACCAGAGTACCCCTTTAAGGGTTAGTCTTGTGCAGTGGTAATGATTAATGAATTTATCAACTGCGACTGTCGCAAAAAAGTTACAAAAACCACCAAAAAGTCGCAATTCTACACCAGCCCAGACTTAGCGTAGCTTTTTGATGTATGTGAAGAGTGAATTTCAGAAAATGTGTATCCTCCACAAAATTTCTCAAATGCCCTGCGACCATTTAATAAATTTGGCAGAGTCACATAAAAAAACATGCAAATAAAAAAAAAAAAAGAATAAAAAATTTACTAAACCGCACATATCTTAGTAAATGCCCCCCACTGTCTCTAACTGGAAAGGCTACAGCTGACAAGTACTGGAAGGTTTGAATTTTTTTAAATAGATGTTAATTAGCAAATCAGTATGACTTTCTGACCCCATGACAGCTCTTCCTGCTTTGGCAGCTCATAGTTATCATATGGACCTTGGGCAAGCGATGGAAAAGGCTTCGCTAATTTTTGTGAAGTCTCATGTAACCTCCCAGCCACCGATATGTTCTTTGTCTTTGAGTGATCTGGATACGTATCCATGTGTGTCTGATGTAGATGGATGAGCTAAAGATTTTAGCCAAAAGAAACAACGAAAAAAATCTAACTTGATATCTGTCCAGAAGAATGTACAATGGGACGGGAAGAGTCTTTGCCAGAACAGGCTGTATTCTAATTCACCGGAGACCCCATGCAGACAAATTATAAATAGGCAGTGAATTAGCATAAGTAACTCACAATAGTTTCCGAAAACTGGAATTAAAATGGCGCGCGTTCAATTAGCGCGCAGCTGACAACTGTCTCCTCGTCTGCGCGCTATCTGCTTTTTCTTGACCTTGTAGAACAAGCATCCTTCTCTTTGGAAGCAACTGGGCTTTCACGAGCTGGATCGGTATAACTTGTCGAATTTTGATGGCGGCCGGTCACCATCTGGCTTTCGGAAAGCAGGTGCTTCATTATACGAGCTGAAGCAGCGCACCAAGCGTCTTCAAGAAACATTCCCTTGGAAATAACAAAGCACTCAATTGTCTTAAGGAGTTTATCATCTCTTTTTTTTTTTTTTTTGCTAAATATTGGACGGATTCAAAAAGTGGAAATATATCGACATCTGGTGTTTTACAATGGCAGACGAAGTGCCAAAATACCCATCAAAATTGAGCTTCCTTCTTGGTCCTGACTGTGATCCTAGATCTGTAACTATATGGGTAAAGTAAGAGAACATAAAATCCCACCAAAATCCCTATTACTTTCTGTAGATTTAGGAGCACACAAAGACACCCTTGGATCCGACAGCATGTAGAACACAAATACGGAAAGATTTTTTCAATTTCTTAAACTTTATTGAACATTTCATAAAAACACATCCCTGGTAGTGACGACGGGTTTCGGACAGTTAACTGTTCTTAATCATGTAGAGGGACAAATACCCCAAAAGGGACAAATACTGTAGTCATCCCAGCAAGTCTGCATTCTCCCAGGTATAGATGTGGAAGCAGGATAATGCTCCTATTGAGCAATTTACTTTGGCACATTCAGCCACACATATGAGAGAGATATTGATGCCTATAATATTAGGGAACCTTTACCCAGTGATGATGAAGAACAGTTAACTGTCCGAAACCTGTTGTCCCAACCAGTGATGTGTTGTTACAAGATATTTAATAGAGTTTGAGAATTTTACATATCTTAAAAATGTTGGCACCACTAGTCAAGGTAGTCTAAATTTTGATATTGTTATGTGTACCTTGAGTATACAGCAGTGTTTATTGTATGGAGCTCTCTGGATGTTTATAGTCAATATATGACTGGTAGTTGATAACATATTGTTGTGATATAGCTGCTGGCTCTAGAGCATCTTATAGGTTCTTTGTTGATAAAGTAGATTTTGTCCTTTTGGAAAAATATCAGAGCCACCCATTGGGCCACACTTGTCAATAGCGAAAGAGCTGTAATGCAATTCAAGGTATGAGAAAGGTATAGATATCAGATAGATAGATAGATAGATAGATACACTGCTCAAAAAAATAAAGGGAACACTAAGATAACACATCTTAGATCTGAATGAATGAATGAATCGTATGAAATACTTTCATCTTTACATAGTTGAATTCGCTGACAACAAAATCACACAAAATTATCAATGGAAATCGAATGTATCAACCCATGGAGGTCTGGATATGGAGTCACACTCAAAATCACAGTGGAAAACCCCACTACAGGCTGATCCAACTTTATGTAATGTCCTTAATACAAGTCCCACTGAGGCTCAGTAGTGTGTGTGGTCTCCACGTGCCCGTATGACCTCCCTACAACGCCTGGGCATGATCCTGATGAGGTGGAGGATGGTCTCCTGAGGGATGTCCTCCCAGACCTGGACTAAAGCATCCGCCAACTCCTGGACAGTCTGTGGTGGATGGAGCAAGACGTCCCAGATGTGCTCAATCGGATTCAGGTCTGGGGAACGGGCGGCTGTCACGATGCCGGCTGGCAGGAGGTGGATCCTCTGTGCCAGAGAGGGATAGCGAGGACCGTGCTAGTGGACCGGTTCTAAGACACTACTGGTTTTCACCAGAGCCCGCCGCAAAGCGGGATGGTCTTGCTGCGGCGGTAGTGACCAGGTCGTATCCACTAGCAACGGCTCACCTCTCTGGCTGCTGAAGATAGGCGAGGTACAAGGGAGTAGGCAGAAGCAAAGTCGGACGTAGCAGAAGGTCGGGGGCAGGCGGCAAGGTTCGTAGTCAGGGGAGATAGCAGAAGTTCTGGTACACAGGGTTTAAACACACAAAACGCTTTCACTAGGCACAAGGGCAACAAGATCCGGCAAGGAAGTGCATGGGAGGAGGTTAGATATAGTCAGGGACCAGGTGGGAGCCAATTAAGCTAATTGGGCCAGGCACCAATCATTGGTGCACTGGCCCTTTAAGTCTCAGGGAGCTGGCGCGCGCGCGCCCTAGAGGGCGGAGCCGCGCGCGCCAGCACATGACAGCAGGGGACGGGAACGGGTAAGTGACCTGGGATGCGATTCGCGAGCGGGCGCGTCCCGCTGTGCGAATCGCATCCCCAACGGCCATGACAGAGCAGCGCTCCCGGTCAGCGGGACTGACCGGGGAGCTGCAGGGAGAAAGACGCCGTGAGCGCTCCGGGGAGGAGCGGGGACCCGGAGCGCTAGGCGTAACAGTACCCCCCCCCTTAGGTCTCCCCTTCTCTTTATCGGGTAACTGCCTCCCCTGGGATGAGGACACCGGGAAAGGATGGAGGGATTCCTCAACGGCAGGCAGAACCGCAGGAGTAGGAATGGGGAGAGAGGGCAGAGGGCGAGACCTGGCACGGGGCAGTGTGACACCAGGACGAGGGCCATGAGGGGACACAGAAGCTTGCCTGATGGAACTGGGAGGGGGGGAGGGGCATTTCCTGTGGCAGGCAGAGTCCTTAATGACCTTAGGGGGACCGGATACAGGAGGAACCACAGGGTCACGGCAGGGAGTACTGGGAACCGATTGAAGGCAGTCCTTGGAACAAGAGGGGCCCCAACTCTTGATCTCCCCAGTGGACCAATCCAGGGTTGGGGAATGGTGTTGAAGCCAGGGTAGTCCAAGGAGAACTTCAGAAGTGCAATTAGGAAGGACAAAAAATACAATCTCCTCGTGATGATGTCCGATGCACATTAGGAGGGGCTCCGTGCGGTAACGCACGGTGCAATCCAACCTGGCTCCGTTGACCGCGGAAATGTGGAGTGGCTTGACAAGACGGGTCACCGGAATGCGGAATTTATTCACAAAGGACTCCCGAATAAAATTCCCAGAAGCTCCAGAGTCCAGGCAGGCCACGGCTGAGAGGGGAGAGCTGGCTGAAGTGGAAATCCGAACAGGTACCGTGAGACGTGGAGAAGCCGACTTGGCATCAAGAGACGCCACACCCACGAGAGCTGGGTGCGAGCGTGCGTTTCCCAGACGTGGAGGACGGATTGGGCAATCCACCAAAAAATGTTCAGTACTGGCACAGTACAGACAAAGATTCTCTTCCTTACGGCGATTCCTCTCTTCCAGGGTCAGGCGAGACCGATCCACTTGCATGGCCTCCTCGGCGGGAGGCCTAGGCGCAGATTGCAGTGGAGACTGTGGGAGAGGTGTCCAGAGATCTAAGTCTTTTTCCTGGCGGAGCTCTTGATGCCTCTCAGAAAAACGCATGTCAATGCGAGTGGCTAGATGAATGAGTTCATGCAGGTTAGCAGGAGTCTCTCGTGCGGCCAGAACATCTTTAATGTTGCTGGATAGGCCTTTTTTAAAGGTCGCGCAGAGAGCCTCATTATTCCAGGATAGTTCAGAAGCAAGAGTACGGAATTGTATGGCGTACTCGCCAACGGAGGAATTACCCTGGACCAGGTTCAGCAGGGCAGTCTCAGCAGAAGAGGCTCGGGCAGGTTCCTCAAAGACACTTCGAATTTCCGAGAAGAAGGAGTGTACAGAGGCAGTGACGGGGTCATCGCGGTCCCAGAGCGGTGTGGCCCATGACAGGGCCTTTCCAGACAGAAGGCTGACTACGAAAGCCACCTTAGACCTTTCAGTAGGAAACTGATCCGACATCATCTCCAAGTGCAAGGAACATTGCGAAAGAAAGCCACGGCAAAACTTAGAGTCCCCATTAAATTTGTCCGGCAAGGACAGGCGGAGGCTAGGAGCGGCCACTCGCTGCGGAAGGGGTGCTGGAGCTGGCGGAGGAGATGGTTGTTGCTGCTGTAGCTGCGACTGTACTTGCTGTAGTTGTGACTGGAGTTGCTGTGTCATGGTGGTCAAGTACGACAGCTGGTGATCTTGTTGCGCTATCTGTTGCGACTGCTGGGCGATCTGACGAGCTTGCTGGGCGACCAGCGTAGGGAGGTCAGCGACAACTGGCAGAGGAACTTCAGCGGGATCCATGGCCGGATCTACTGTCACGACTCCGGCTGGCAGGAGGTGGATCCTCTGTGCCAGAGAGGGATAGCGAGGACCGTGCTAGTGGACCGGTTCTAAGACACTACTGGTTTTCACCAGAGCCCGCCGCAAAGCGGGATGGTCTTGCTGCGGCGGTAGTGACCAGGTCGTATCCACTAGCAACGGCTCACCTCTCTGGCTGCTGAAGATAGGCGAGGTACAAGGGAGTAGGCAGAAGCAAAGTCGGACGTAGCAGAAGGTCGGGGGCAGGCGGCAAGGTTCGTAGTCAGGGGAGATAGCAGAAGTTCTGGTACACAGGGTTTAAACACACAAAACGCTTTCACTAGGCACAAGGGCAACAAGATCCGGCAAGGAAGTGCATGGGAGGAGGTTAGATATAGTCAGGGACCAGGTGGGAGCCAATTAAGCTAATTGGGCCAGGCACCAATCATTGGTGCACTGGCCCTTTAAGTCTCAGGGAGCTGGCGCGCGCGCGCCCTAGAGAGCGGAGCCGCGCGCGCCAGCACATGACAGCAGGGGACGGGAACGGGTAAGTGACCTGGGATGCGATTCGCGAGCGGGCGCGTCCCGCTGTGCGAATCGCATCCCCAACGGCCATGACAGAGCAGCGCTCCCGGTCAGCGGGACTGACCGGGGAGCTGCAGGGAGAAAGACGCCGTGAGCGCTCCGGGGAGGAGCGGGGACCCGGAGCGCTAGGCGTAACAGCGGCCAGTCCATAACATCAATGCCTTCCTCTTGCAGGAACTGTTGACACACTCCAGCCACATGAGGTCTAGCATTGTCTTGTATAAGGAGGAACCCAGGGCCAACCGCACCAGCATATGGTCTCACAAGGGGTCTGAGGATCTCATCTCGGTACCTAATGGCAGTCAGGCTACCTCTGGCAAGCACATGGAGGGCTGTGCAGCCCTCCAAAGAAATGCCACCCCACACCATTACTGACCCACCGCCAAACTGGTCATACTGGAGGATGTTGCAGGCAGCAGAACATTCTCCACGGCGTCTCCAGACTCTGTCACATCTGTCACAAGTGCTCACAACCCCCATCTGTGGAGGTCGGGTCCTCATGCCACCCTCATGGAGTGTTTCTGACCGTCTGAGTGGACACATGCACATTTGTCGCCTGCTGAAGGTAATTTTGCAGGGCTCTGGCAGTGCTCCTCCGGCTCCTCCTTGCACAAAGGTGGAGGTAGCGGTCCTACTGCTGGGTTGTTGGCCTCCTCCATGTCTCCTGATGTACTGGCCTGTCTCCTGGTAGCGCCTCCATGCTCTGGCCACTACGCTGACAGACACAGCAAACCTTGCTACAGCTCGCATTGATGTGCCATCCTGGATGAGCTGCACTACCTGAGCCACTTGTGTGGGTTGTAGACTCCGTCTCATGCTACCACTAGAGTGAAAGCACCGCCAGCATTCAAAAGTAACCAAAACATCAGCCAGGAAGCATAGGAACTGAGAAGTGGTCTGTGGTCACCACTTTCAGAACCATTCCTTTGTTGGGGGTGTCTTGCTAATTGCCTATCATTTCCACCTGTTGTCTGTTCCATGTGAAATTGATTGTCAATCAGTGTTCTTCGTGAGTGGACAGTGGGATTTCACAGAAGTGTCATTGTCTTGGAGTTACATTGTGTTCCCTTTATTATTATTATTATTATTATTATTATTATTTTAGCAGTGTAGATAGATATGATATAGATAGATAGAATTGTAGATACTCCAGCACTCCAGATGTAGTGATTAAATGGTCGCTTTTATTCAATCACCAATTGTAGCAACTTTTGGGTCACCTCTGGTGATCTTTGTTTAGCAATACAAGTAATAAAATGAAGATTTAAAATATGGTGTACATAGTGACATCACATACTCTCATATCTATCAATCTCTCTACCTACCTAATATCTATCTCTCTATCTCATATCTGACTATTTCATATCTATCTCATATCTATCTATCATCGATCTGTGTCATATCTATCTATCTATCTCATAATCTCATATCTATCTATCTCATATCTATCTATCATCGATCTGTGTCATATCTATCTCATATCGATCTATCTCATATCTATCTCATATCTATCTATCTATCTCATATCTATCTCATATCTATCTATCTATCTATCTCATATCTATCTCATATCTATCTATCTATCTATCTCATATCTATCTCATATCTATATATCTATCTCATATCTATCTCATATCTATCTATCTATCTCATATCTATCTATCTATCTATCTATCTCATATCTATCTATCTATCTATCTCATATCTATCTATCTCATATCAATCTATCTATCTCATATCTATCTATCTATCATCGATCTGTGTCATATCTATCTATCTCCTATATATCTATCTCATATCTATCTATCTATCTCATATCTATTTATCTATCTTATATCTATCTATCTCATATCTATCTATCTATCTATCATCGGTCTGTGTCATATCTATCTATCTATCTATCTCATATCTATCTATCTATCTATCTCCTATATATCTATCTCATATCTATCTATCTCATATCTATCTATCATCGGACTGTGTCATATCTATCTATCTCCTATATATCTATCTCATATCTATCTATCTCCTATATATCTATCTCATATCTATCTATCTATCTCATATCTATCTATCTCCTATATATCTATCTCATATCTATCTATCTATCTCATATCTATCTATCTATCTCCTATATATCTATCTCATATCTATCTATCTATCTCATATCTATCTATCTCATATCTATCTATCTATCTCATATCTATCTATCTCATATCTATCTCATATCTATCTATCATCGGACCGTGTCATATCTATCTATCTCATATCTATCTATCATCGGACTGTGTCATATCTATCTATCTCATATCTATCTATCTATCTATCTATCTCCTACAAGGAATTTCATGGAATACCGTATTTTACTTTCACTAATTTTGAAATATGCTTTGAAAAGTTTATAAGAAGTGTCTCCCCAGATGCAGAGAACATGTTCTACCAGACAGGGAGATGTTTCCGTGCACCTCCCAGGTGAAGCAGATGGGATTCGTGCTCCGTCTCGATGAGGTCGGCCTCAGAAGGAAGCGATGGATTCGGCAGCCGTGAGATTCACTTCACTGCTCACTCGCGCCCTTGATAAAAAATCTGTTCCTGTTCCTTACGATTCTCCTTCTCAGCGCTCTCCGCGTTCCCTGCGGCTACCAGATTCATCCAAGTGTACGCCTGTACGGAACATCTCCCCCAGCATCCAGACAATCCACGGAATACAGAGAACCCTTCAGACGTCCTCTCCTGTCAGCCTCTGTTCAACCATTTCTGAGTCGTATCTGTTTCTGGGAAAGCTGAGCTCCAATAGGGCTTGTCCCTCAGCTCACCGCTACATAACTAAGCCGCCGAGCTTCCACGACCCCAGCATAGGGGACCCATGGTTAGCAATCAGACCGCCGTTGTTTAAAGACCATCATTTTTTAGACATTAGTTGGTCACTAAGGGGTTAAATGGGCACTGTCAGGTCCAAAAACGTTATATGTTTTAAATGTTAGCAAAACACTAACCTTTCTAATATATAGTGGTCCCTCAAGTTACAATATTAATCAGTTCCGGGACGACCATTGTATGTTGAAACCATTGTATGTTGAGACCAGAACTCTATGGAAACCTGGTAATTGGTTCTAAAGGCACCAAAATGTCATCCAAAAAATAGGAAAAAGTGAGGATTAAAGAAAAATAACTAAATAACTAATACAAATAAAGCAAATCCTTATATATAAAAGTAATAAAGATCTGCTGGGAGATGTAATCACTGTCTATGTCAGTGTTTTCCAAGCAGGGAGCCTCCAGCTGATGCAAAACTACAACTCCCAGCATGCTCGGACAGCCAAAGGCTGTCCGGGCATGCTGGGAGTTGTAGTTTTGCAACAGCTGTGGGCACCCTGCTTGGGAAACACTGGTCTATGTAAAGGATAGGAGCTTCTTCGGGGTCCTATACAGAACACGCAATGTCCTAAAAAAGTAACATGGAGTCTCCCTCACCTGGTGTCCAAAGGAGCAGCTAACCCTGGTACAGGTAAAGTGAACAGAACATGTAATACCTCCTGTACTGTAGGGGGCGCTACCAGACACCAGTCAGTGCATACACTTCAGTAATACAGGTAAAGTGTACAGTACATGTAATACCTCCCTGTACTGTAGGGGGCGCTACCAGACATCAGTCAGTGCACACACTTCAGTAATACAGGTAAAGTGTACAGAACATGTAATACCTCCCTGTACTGTAGGAGGCGCTACCAGACACCAGTCAGTACATACACTTCAGTAATACAGGTAAAGAGTACAGAACATGTAATACCTCCCTGTACTGTAGGGGGCGCTACCAGACACCAGTCAGTCCATACGCTTCAGTAATACAGGTAAAGAGTACAGAACATGTAATACCTCCCTGTACTGTAGGGGGCACTACCAGACACCAATCAGTGCATGCACTTCAGTAATACAGGAAAAGAGTACAGAACATGTAATACCTCCCTGTACTGTAGGGGGCGTTACCAGACACCAGTCAGTGCATACACTTCAGTAATACAGGTAAAAAGTACAGAACATGTAATACCTCCCTGTACTGTAGGGGGCGCTACCAGACACCAGTCAGTGCATACACTTCAGTAATACAGGTAAAGAGTACAGAACATGTAATACCTCCCTGTACTGTAGGGGGAGCTACCAGACACCATTCAGTGCATGCACTTCAGTAATACAGGTAAAGAGTACAGAACATGTAATACCTCCCTGTACTGTAGGGGGCGCTACCAGACATCAGTCAGTGCATACACTTCAGCACTACAGGTGTTTTACCAGTAAAATGCCTATTCTGATTGGTCAGTTCTTCTAGCCATTGACACGTTTCACAGATCTGGACTTTCTGTACATTGTATGTTGAGTCTGGTTTCAAGTTACGATGGTCCAGAAAAGACCATTGTATGTTGAAACTATTGTATGTTGAGGCCATTGTAAGTTGAGGGATCACTGTACTTCATAATAAAATGTTATATTCTTTATATAAAACAGATGGCTTATAAAAAAAAAAAAAAAAAAAAAAAGACCACTAGAGGTCCCCATACCCTCCAGAGCATGGTCTTGTCTGGCTGTAGTATCATGTATGTCCCAGCTGAAGCACAGGCTGGGACAAAGTCCAGGAAGTGAGGGCCTAGCACTCCTCTGTGCTCACTCCTGTCTTATCAGACTGCAGCATGAAACCAGAGAGGAGGGGGCTAAAGAAGCCTGCAGTGTTTAGATGAACAGACCCAGTACAGCACAGCAGACTCATGGGGGAAGTGAATGCATGGGAAGTGAGGGTGGGCTCAGTTTTTGCCTCAGACATGCCCCTTCCTGAGCAGTGGATGTCAGAATGATTGAGCAGCAGATTGGAAGGATTTGTGAGACAAATACAGAAGCTAGACATATAAAAAAAATACATGTAAAGTATCTGCATGACCTAGTGAGGGGTTGTTATTTTTTTCTGTGACAGCCACGTTTTAAGAGCTGTGATCAGTAGTGATTGTGGTGCTGTCAAACGGAGGGCGCTCCTCTCAGTGATTTTCCATCAGGGACCTGATCCTTAAAAAGTTTGGTTGGGGTCTGTGTTTTCAGTGTCTTGCCTGGACTTTTACTTATTTAGGAGTCTGTATTGGTTTAATACAGCCAACTCCGGGCTTAGTATTTATTTAGGGGTCTGGGTCTATATTTAATTAGGTAGTTTGGAGTCCACATTAGTTTAAAGGGGTACTCCACCCCTAGACATCTTAGGGCTGTCACGTCCCTCCATAGACTTGCATTGAGGGGGCGGGGCGTGACGTCACATGGGGGCGGAGTCGTGCTATATTGCGGGCATCCCCAGCGGCGGGACCCCCGCGATCAGACATTTTAACCCCTATCCTTTGGATAGGGGATAAGATGTCTAGGGGTTGAGTACCCCTTGAAGGTATCTGGTCATCAGTTTAAGGTATCAGTATTTATTTAGGTGTTCTGGTCTGGGATATTTATTAAGACATTTTCTGGGTTTTTGTGGAGGGGTCTGGTCTGTCATTAGTATTTGTTTAGGAGTCTGGATCTATGTAGGGTATCTGGGGTCTGGATCTATTTAGGGTATCTGGGGTCTGGATCTATGTAGGGTATCTGGGGTCTGGATCTATGTAGGGTATCTGGGGTCTGGATCTATGTAGGGTATCTGGGGTCTGGATCTATGTAGGGTATCTGGGGTCTGGATCTATGTAGGGTATCTGGGGTCTGGATCTATGTAGGGTATCTGGGGTCTGGATCTATGTAGGGTATCTGGGGTCTGGATCTATGTAGGGTATCTGGGGTCTGGATCTATTTAGGGTATCTGGGGTCTGGATCTATGTAGGGTATCTGGGGTCTGGATCTATGTAGGGTATCTGGGGTCTGGATCTATGTAGGGTATCTGGGGTCTGGATCTATGTAGGGTATCTGGGGTCTGGATCTATTTAGGGTATCTGGGGTCTGGATCTATGTAGGGTATCTGGGGTCTGGATCTATGTAGGGTATCTGGGGTCTGGATCTATGTAGGGTATCTGGGGTCTGGATCTATGTAGGGTATCTGGGGTCTGGATCTATGTAGGGTATCTGGGGTCTGGATCTATTTAGGGTATCTGGGGTCTGGATCTGTTTAAGGAATCTTGTCTAGGATCTGTATTAGTTAAGAGGGCCTGTATTTGTTGGGTCTGGATTTGTTTATAAAGTTCTGGATTTATTTACAGGGAATGTTCTTTAAATACTCACGTATACACAAAAGTGGTCAAAAAGAAAAAAATATACAGATCACGCCGCAAAAAATGAGCCCTCATACAGCCCCGTATATGGGAAATTTTGAAAGTTATAGGTGGTCAAAATAGGGCAATTTTAAACATACTTATTTTGTGAAAAAGTTTGAGTTTTTTAACTCCTTGGGGACGGAGGGCTTACCTATACGCCCACTCCGGCCCAGCCGGGACCCGTGGCTAATAGCGCGTGGCACTGCTCGCGGTGCCGCACGCTATTAACTCTTTAGACGCCGCGTCTAAAGCGAAAGTAAACTAATGCCGGTTAGCTCAGGGAGCTGTTCGGGATTGCCGCGGCGAAATCGCTGCATCCCGAACAGCTTACAGGACAGCCAGAGGATCCCTATGTGCCTCCTGGTGTCCGATCTCCGAATGACTGCTCAGTGCCTGAGATCCAGGCATGAGCAGTCAAGCGGCAGAATCATCGATCACTGGTTTCCTATGAGAAACCACTGATCACTGTAAAAGATCAGTGTGTGCAGTGTTATAGGTCCCTATGGGATAACAATGATCAGTGTAAAAGATCAGTGTGTGCAGTGTTATAGGTCCCTATGGGAGCTATAACACTGCAAAAAAAAGGGAAAAAAAAAGGGAATAAAGATCATTTAACCCCTTCCCTAATAAAAGTTTGAATCACCCCCTTTTCCCAATAAAAAAAAAAAATGTAAATAAAAGTAAACATATGTGGTATCGCCGTGTGCGGAAATGTTATATTATAAAAATATATCGTTAATCCAGTAATGTCACACGGGGCGGAGTCGTGACATCACGCTCTTCCGCCATTGTGGTCGGGATCCAAAGCCTCCAGCGTTGCCGGTGTGAGGTGTAAGCCGTACAGGAAGCCATACAGCAGCGGGACCCCGGCTATCTGACACCTTATCCCCTATCCAAAGGATAGGGGATAAACAGTGGTTAGAAGATTAGGTCCCAAAATCTCGATAATGAGGTATATTGGCATCACGTCTGGATTCCAGGGAAGCTGGGTGGAAGTCATATTGGCAAATGTCTAATTAAATGAGACACCAATGGAAAAAAACGACTAAATTATTTATAGTTGACAATCCCCGGAACATTCCGCCTTATAAAGAATTTTCCGGAACCTTTAAATTAAAGCATTGTTGAGCTAGTAACGTATCCGGCAGATCCGATATAACAATGCATCCTCTGATCTATTACCGTCATATTTCTTGTTTATCTGTCTCAATGAAGGATCTTTTTGAGTGGAAACCAGTCCCCAAGGAAGATGGTAAAATAATAGAACCTTCTGGAAAAATAAAAACAAATCTCTTTATTCCGGCGCTGACACAACCCTCTCCCCCTCCAGCGGTATCCTAGGCTGCCTGGCACCCGAATGAGTTTGTGCAGATATTTTTTGTTATATAACTGTTGAGACAAATTGGTTTTCTGAATAGCGCTCGACAAAGTAAATAAGTGGACCAGAGGGGACCTAAACCGATTCCAAATGAAATAAATAGGGGAAATGGATTGCCATTTGAATTGCTTATCAGAATGGAAAAAAAATAAAAAAAATAAAAAAAAGAGCCAAGGTCGTGGAAACAAAATAAATTTAGCTGTAGAGTAACAATCTGCACGTCAATCCCCATTGTGTGCAGAATAAGAGATTTCATGGGGGTTTCTATAGGAAACTATGGTTATTTTACACAGTATATACCCAGGCTATACCAGCATGGTCCATATCACTATATACAGGAGATATATAACTTATACCAGCTGTACATATATAATTATATACAGTATATACCCAGGCTATACCAGCATGGTCCATATCACTATATACAGGAGATATATAACTTATACCAGCTGTACATATATAATTATATACAGTATACACCCAGGTTATACCAGCATGGTCCATATCACTATACACAGGAGATATATAACTTATACCAGCTGTACATATATATTATATACAGTATATACCCAGGTTATACCAGCATGGTCCATATCACTATATACAGGAGATATATAACTTATACCAGCTGTACATATATAATTATATACAGTATACACCCAGGTTATACCAGCATGGTCCATATCACTATATACAGGAGATATATAACTTATACCAGCTGTACATATATAATTATATACAGTATATACCAGGCTATACCAGCATGGTCCATATCACTATATACAGGAGATATATAACTTATACCAGCTGTACATATATATTATATACAGTATATACCCAGTTTATACCAGCATGGTCCCTATCACTATATACAGGAGATATATAACTTATACCAGCTGTACATATATAATTATATACAGTATATACCAGGTTATACCAGCATGGTCCATATCACTATATACAGGAGATATATAACTTATACCAGCTGTGCATATGTAATTATATACAGTATATACCCAGGTTATACCAGCATGGTCCATATCACTATATACAGGAGATATATAACTTATACCAGCTGTGCATATGTAATTATATACAGTATATACCCAGGTTATACCAGCATGGTCCATATCACTATATACAGGAGATTATATAACATACCATATATTCTCTATCATGCGGATATTACAGTCATAAACAGATGCACCCGTACATTAATGCCTCAGTCCATTGAGTTCTGTCTGGATGCTGAGTGCCTGTGAAGGTCAGTAGTGCAGACCAATACACAAGGCCGGAGATTATTATAATTACTGACTCTTTATACAGCCCCAACTTTTAACCCTGCCTAATGCTCCACTCTGTGTCCTCGGGACATACAAGGAGATTTACATTGGTTATTAACAGTTGATAGGATTCCCTGCAAAGTCACAGAAAATGTAATTGCAGCCGGATCACATGCGCCAGACTTCTCCATGTGGACAGTCAGTAATGAGCTAATGAGTCATGTTGTTCTACCAGCCAACCGCAACATACCATGACCCGGCACATCATAGAGCTCATCTGCCATAATGTCACCGTATTGTGCATAGCCACCGAAAGTCCATAATTCCATCACCAATCCTCAGCAACACCAGGAAAAAATGCCTAAATTCTTAGCTTTGAACTGAAGATCTCAATGTGTAGTATATTGTATCAGTCATAATGTTACCCCCTATGTATAAAAAATGTTATAGTCATATTTTTGTACATAGGGGGCAGTATTATAGTAGTTATATTCTTGTATATAGGGGTAGTATTATAGTAGTTATATTCTTGTATATAGGAGGCAGTATTATAGTAGTTATATTCTTGTATATAGGAGGCAGTATTATATTAGTTATATTCTTGTATATAGGAGCAGTATTATAGTAGTTATATTCTTGTATTTAGGAGCAGTATTATAGTAGTTATATTTTTGTATATAGGAGCAGTATTATAGTAGTTATATTCTTGTATATAGGAGCAGTATTATAGTAGTTATATTCTTGTATATAGGAGCAGCATTATAGTAGTTATATTCTTGTATATAGGGGCAGTATTATAGTTGTTATATTCTTGTATATAGGAGCAGTATTATAATAGTTATATACTTGTATATAGGAGGCAGTATTATAGTAGTTATATTCTTGTATATAGGAGCAGTATTATAGTAGTTATATTTTTGTATATTGGAGCAGTATTATAGTAGTTATATTCTTGTACATAGGGGCAGTATTATAGTAGTTATATTCTTGTATATAGGAGCAGTATTATAGTAGTTATATTCTTGTATATAGGGGGCAGTATTATAGTAGTTATATTCTTGTATATAGGGGGCAGTATTATAGTAGTTATATTCTTGTATATAGGAGGCAGTATTATAGTAGTTATATTCTTGTATATAGGAGGCAGTATTATAGTAGTTATAGTCTTGTATATAGGAGCAGTATTATAGTAGTTATATTCTTGTATATAGGAGCAGTATTATAGTAGTTATATTCTTGTATATAAGAGCAGTATTATAGTAGTTATATTCTTGTATATATAGGAGCAGTATTATGGTAGTTATATTCTTGTATATAGGAGACAGTATTACAGTAGTTATATTCTTGTATATAGGAGCAGTATTATAGTAGTTATATTCTTGTATATAGGAGCAGTATTATAGTAGTTATATTCTTGTATATAGGAGGCAGTATTATAGTAGTTATATTCTTGTACATAGGAGCAGTAGTATAGTAGTTATATTCTTGTATATAGGAGCAGTATTATAGTAGTTATATTCTTGTATATAGGAGGCAGTATCATAGTAGTTATATTCTTGTATATAGGAGCAGTATTATAGTAGTTATATTCTTGTATATAGGAGCAGTATTATAGTAGTTATATTCTTGTATATAGGAGCAGTATTATTAGTAGTTATATTCTTGTATATAGGAGCAGTATTATAGTAGTTATATTCTTGTATATAGGAGCAGTATTATAGTAGTTATATTCTTGTATATAGGAGGAGTATTATAGTAGTTATATTCTTGTATATAGGAGGCAGTATCATAGTAGTTATATTCTTGTACATATGAGGCAATATTATAGTAGTTACATTATTTTACTTAGGAGGTAGTATTATGGTACTTATTGTCATGTATATAGGAGCAGTATTATAGTAGTTATATTTGTTTACATAGTAGATATTAAATATACGGTAGTAGTTGATGAGATGTAATTACTCAGACCTATTTAGAATAAAGCAATGGTATTTAGTAGAGCCTTAGAAATGTCTTTCCAGTGTGCCATTTATTTTATTGGCTGTGATTAGTGTTGCTCTTTGCTTTGTCCTTTGCTTTCCTTGTGCTGCACCTGGAGATCCCTCAGCCTCGCTCTCCCCCCCATCAGCTCCATCTCATGACTTATTAAGGAGCCGTCTGTCAGTAATTTCCATATCCAGAGGAGACTGAAGCGCTCACATTAATGGGATTTTTTTCTCCCTTGTGACCAGTTTAAAGGTTACCGAGTGTAAACCTTGTCACTTGTCTGTCGTTACCCCAGAGACTGTTATTGTAAACACCGGAGACTTGATGGGAAGTGAGAGTCACATGACACATGCGTGGGCACATGTGTGTTCATGAGAACAGCTGCGTGCACTCAAAAGATGAAATATGATGAAGATTTATTTTCTACTATGACAACTTATGAAACCATGTCTTTAAGAGACAAGTTTTTTCTCATGCATTCCCACCTTAAAAGTAGTATAATGTTGACCTGATTTGGATCATAGATATCTTCAGAGCAGAACAGAGCAGAAGAGAAAGTAGAGTTTGTCATGTCAGATGCAGCCCAAAAAGTTGGGGCATAAAAATTGTAGAAACAGAGTTTGTAGTTGCACCTAACCAGTGATGTCTTAAGGAGCCAAGGGGTCTCCTTTTGGATAAGAAGAGCCAGCCCCATGCATAATAGAACAATTGGAGGATGTTGTAAAAGATTTTGAAGCTCCACCCTAGAGGAGCTTTAGCATTTCACTCTACAAGTTGACTTCAATTGCCTCTCTCTATCCATTAAGGAAGCTTCTGTTTCCCACATGCCTTCTGTTACCTTAAATGGGCATTGCCTGATACACAACTTTTTATAAGTTGTACATCTTGGCAAAACATGAGCTTTTCTAATAGACTTCATAAGAAAATTTTATTTTCTTCTTCAGACAGGAGAGAGCACAGAGGAGTACTATCAGACAGGAGAGAGCACAGAGGAGTACTATCAGACAGAAGAGAGCACAGAGTAGTGTTATCAGACAGGAGAGAGCACAGAGGAGTACTATCAGACATGAGAGAGCACAGAGGAGTACTATCAGACAGGAGAGAGCACATAGGAGTACTATCAGACAGGAGAGAGCACAGAGGAGTGCTATCAGACAGGAGAGAGCACAGAGGAGCACTATCAGACAGGAGAGAGCACAGAGGAGTACTATCAGACAGGAGAGCGCACAGAGGAGTACTATCAGACAGGAGAGAGCACAGAGGAGTACTATCGGACAGGAGAGAGCACAGAGGGGTGCTATCAGACAGGGGAGAGCACAGAGGAGTACTATCAGATAGGAGAGAGCACAGAGGAGTGCTATCAGACAGGAGAGAGCACAGAGGAGTTCTAGCCCATCCTCACTTACGTTAGGTTTAAGTTTTGAATCACACGAGGACCGTGCTGGATTCATCCTTTTTTCATCGTCACTTACTGGACTTTGTCTATGCCTGTGCTTCAGCTTGGACAAAGCCATGATTTTGTTATTGCTCATGGTGACTACTTCGAGGGTAAAGACTTTAGGATTTCTTTAGAAAAGTATTTCCCTCCATGCATGTGGTTAAGGTTGATGAAAGCAAAATCCTTTAGACCCTGATCATAGGTCTTTGAATGTACAGTTACTTAGACCCGATCAGTGGTCTTGATAAATGCTTGGTTCCTTAGACTCAATCATTGGTCTTGAGCAATAATTTCCCAAGCGTGGTCCTCAAGTACCCCCAAAATGTCATGTTTTCAGGATTTCCTTAGTCTTTCACAGGTGATATAGCTATAGTCATTGGATTAGCACAATTATATCACCTGTGAAAGACTAAGGAAATCCTGAAAACATGACCTGTTGGGGGTACTTGAGGACTGCGCTTGGAAAACACTGCCTTAGACTCACCACTTCCCAGTTTTTATGAAAACCCAATCCCTTAGACCGCACTGCCTAATTTTGATAAACGTACATTTCCTTAGACCCTGCTTCCCAGTTATGTCCAATGCCAAATCTATAGCAGCCTTCACAGATCCAATAACTCTGTCAGACCCATGACAGACCTGAAAATCCTGGCCTATATTACTTAAATTATTACATTGGTTAAGATGAAAAGATCACTGAACAACACATGAAACAAGAAAATCAATAAAATTTTGAGAATGAGCATGTTATCCTGGGCTTCTCATCAGGACCCAAGTCCATCTTAGGTGGTCTCTAGAGATGAGCGAAGTTACAGTACTTTGATTCTGCACGAACCTCGCGGCTCGGCGGTTGCTGACTTTAGCTTGCATAAATTATTTCAGCTTTCAGCTGCTCAGGTGGGCTGGAAAAGTGGATACAGTCCTAGGAGAGTATCCACCTTTTCCAGCTCACCGGAGCCCCTGAAAGGTGAACTAATTTATGCAGGCTAAAGTCAGCAACCGCCGAGCCGCGAGGTTCGTGCACAATCAAAGTACTGTAACTTCGCTCATCTCTAGTGGGAACCTCAACAAACTCAACTAGTAAGGAGCAGGGGGTTGGGCTGTTGACCACTTGATAAGTTTGGTCAACGCAACATTCAACATAACATCCATCACTGTAGTGCTGCCCACTTCACTCACCCAGGTTCTGGTTAACTCAGCCTCAATACCACCTGAAGTCCTAGATGACCTATTTGTAAGTAAAGTGCAGAAGCCATATACTGATAATGGTTATCGACCAGAACACTTCTCGGCTATGATTTGAGAGATTGGAGAGCAGTGATCATGGCACCGGTAGACCTCCATGATCTTCTCCTCCTCCAAGCCTCTTTCATACTGAACTTGATTGAACACTTGAATTTTTTTCCAACCTTCATTTGGCTTGTAATTTTTTTTCTTTTTTGTTACACTGATTGCTCACCTGGAAATTGCGCTGTAATTTAATACTTAAGAGCTGCATTTAGAGCCTTTTCCAATGGGCACAATCAGAACTGCAGGTTTCATGTTCCATAGAACCAAATAGCAACAGCTTAAGGAGAAGCCATCATCATGGGTTGTGTAAACCTATTTACCTTTAATTGCAGGCTAAAACGGCATCATGTGTGGTTTTCTGTTACAAACAGGAGCCAGTGTGGCTGATGTTTTTTTTTTCTCTTTTTTTTTAGTTTCTTTTAATTGCTCTCCCTGGCTCATTTGTATCTTAAAGGAACAGGTCAGATTGACCTATAAGATTTTGATTTTGTAACCTTCACAATGCGAAGAGTAGCTGACCGGCTGAAACTTTCTACAAAGACTTTGATACAAATTTGAATTGTCCACAACCAATGAGCATAGCCATATTAATTCTTATAGGACTAGTTTTTGACAGGATCCATCTCGGTTTTGGTTACTTGTTGAGGTCCTACTTTTATGGTAGTCTACATAATTTTGGTTTAGTAAGTTTAATTTTAATGGACAGCCCTGGACCAGCGTAAGGATTTGTCCCACTGTTATCAAATGACACGGAACTTGATAACAAATTGAAATCTGGGAAAAAAGTTTCCTATGCGTATGAAGGAGGTTGAAAAAACTACATTTACTTCAATAGAGGAGGATTGTCCTCATATCTGACATGGATTATGACACGGAACCTTCACCGAAATCTAGGTCAACTCCGACCCATGTGAATATTACACCGTGCAGAATCTACATGTGCCGAGTGGCTCCCCAGAAAGACACAAACATGGAGAGAGAACGACGTTCCAGGGATTAATTCTAAATGTCATTTTCTGAATCAGGAAGGAATTTTTTTCCCCTTGGTGTGGGGCATCATAATGGTTCTTTGCCTTTCTCCGGATTAACACAGTAGGGATATAGTTAACACTTAAAACACATGCGGTTCGGAACTCCCAAAAAATATTTGACACAGATATTGTACAAAATGATATAATTTATTAATGTTACTTAAAAAATATATTCAAAAAAGGCAGAATACATACAAACAATAAGGACACTTTTTTTTTGTCCTATCCGATTTTATGTCCACCATATATGTATTTTACTACTTGTATGTGCTTTTAAGTAACATTATTAAATTATATCATTTTGTACAATCTCTGCGTCAAATAGTTGTTGTTTTTTTGGGTGCTGAACCGCATGTGTTGTAGGTGTTAATTAGTACATTGGTGGTCGCCTGGTGTCCTCTGTAGGTGGCATGATTGCGGGTTGTTTAGATACAGTAGAGATAAAGGTTAAACCCCTTTTTTCAACTATATGTTACTATGTAACTATTACAGCTGAAAGGATACCCTTATTAACAAGTTGTCAAACCATTTTCTAAATGGTCCTTGAACCAGGGGCCCAAAGTTGGGTTGGCCCAGAGTTCTCATCGTCTCTCAGCCTGTTTTACCATGCCATTATCGGCTCTTTTCTACAGCCTGCCCCAACTTTAGGCAAGTCAATGAGTTGTACCAGCCATTTAGTATGGAATTTACTCTGTGCCGCCCTAGGTTCTCGTGGTTGATTCACTTTAACACATAATCCATTCTAGCCATAGCTGCAAGTGAGAATTGTACACCACACAGGAACACCGCCCTCAAGCTGGAGAGGTCATACCAGCTTTAAAAAACGCCAGTACATTAGTAAAAAGGTTTATAACTGTTATTACCACTTCACAATAAACTTGGTTATCTGCATCTGGCCCTGTTTGTTGTGTATATGCCGGAGCATCAGCTCTGCCGAACAGCTGATTGTCAGCAGGGATGGCCAGTCGTCAGAATGTAGAAATCCTGGAAAACCCCTTTAAAGTCTCTATTAGGGTGCATTCACACCACGTTTTTGCAATACAGTTTGCGTATATGTTTTCAATGTGAAAACCATATGGAACCGTATTGAAAACCGTATGCATTGACTCTCCATCGAAAACCGTATGCCAAAAGATGCGTCAGGTTGTGTCCATTTTGCATCCTGTACGGTTTTGTCCATTTTTTTTCCCGTACCCAAAACCGTAGCCTACCACGTTTTTTGGTGAAAAACTGTATAAAACCTTATACGTTTTTTTTTCAAAATGGGAGTCAAGGGGAACTGTACAGAACCGTATGTGCATACGGTTCCATCCGGTTTTCACCATACGGTTTTTGACTTTGCACAGCTTTTTTTCTTGGAATTAAAATCAAACAAGTGATACTTTATTCAAAAAGGAGTTAAAAGTTAAAAACGTATATGTTTTTTTTGCAACCAGACATCATTTTACAAACCGTAAACCGTTTTTAACTGTATACGGGTTGAAATTTGTACACATGTTTTGATACAGTTTAGTCAGGTTTTGAGGAATCCGTTTTTCATCAAAAACCTGATACGGAACTGTATTGCAAAAACGTGGTGTGAATGCAGCCTTAGTGGGGTACTGACTCTTTTAAAAGACTGCTCAGAAAAATTGTTACAGGTCCAACAGTATCATTGTAACTACTGATGACAGGGAGCTGAATACTTGAAATTTGAAGAAACTTAAATGTTTCTGCTACATAGTAGGATTCCTCAGCCTCCATTCACTTGATCTTCAAGGCAGATAGATCCTCAGGTCAGCCAGCCATTTTATCCTCTGGTTAGCCCAACTATGGACATGTACTCTTACAGTTGTCCGTAGGCCTCTTGCTCTGCAACACACACAGCAGGCCCCTCTGCCACTACATGCGGACTACGACGGTCACTACTTCTTCCTTGCTCCATCTCATCATACTGTACTGCACTCGAAAAAGCAATTCCAAAAATGTAAGCCACCATCCTCAACACTGATTGGCAATGCTCCAGAATGCCAAACAACACCCATTTTTTCATAAAGGCTTGCATAGCCCGGTCTATTTTATTATGTGGTTCCATTACAGTCTAAAATGTTAAAAAGTAGGTCTTTTATGCCCTCATGTCGTTCCATCCCTAAGCAGTAACATCATGGCGCAACATTTAGTGCCTACATCAGCTTGAGTCCTGCATGAGCCCAGACTGACCCCAGATTTTTGCTTCTGCCCACTGGCAGGACCTGGTGACACTGCTGATGATTGCAAACAAAGGGGCAAAATATGTACACAAAACAAACCATGTGCAGTCCAATGGACAGAGATACCTGTGCACCGCCACTCGGTCTCCATGCATACTCTTGGGTGATTCCCCCACCGCTTTGTCTGAGTATCCAGAAGAATCAAAGAGAACAGAGATCCATAGTGAGTACATCCTTTATTCAAAATAAATAAATGGACAATGATTCAGCCAAAATGTTGCTGATTTATTTATTCTGAATAAAGGAAGTTCTCCGGATATCTGGTGCCATAGATTTTCTTCATCCAACTACCTATTGACAGTAAGTCTGATGCTTCAAGGAACCAGGTCTTGTAACCATTTCTAGAATTGAAATTGTAATGGTTCCACTCCCCCACCACTCCCTTTCCATGTCTAATTTTGGGATGACCCCACCACCACATTGTCAGCATATCCAGAAGAAGAGAATAAAAGACACCAGAGATCTGTACTGAGTACATCCTTTATTCAAAATAAATAAACCGATAATGATTCGACCGTATCCGGCCTTTTTCTTGTATTGCCTTATAGAAGGCCACATGTGGCCAAAACATTGTCAAATTATGTATTCTGAATACAGGAGGTACTCTTGACAGATCTCTGGTGCCACAGATTTTCTTCATCCAACTGTCTATAGACAGAAAGTCTGAGGGTTCAAGGAACGAGGCCTCGTAACCATTTCTAGAGTTGCAGTTGTGATGTTACACTCCTAAAAGAGAATCCACTCTATCTAACCCCTAACGAAAATCCCTAGAAATCGACAATGATTCGGCCATTTTAGGCCTTTATCTTGTATTGCCCTGAAGAAGGTCAGATATGGGCCGAACCTTGTCAACATAAATTAACTCAACATAAATAAATTGATAATGATTTGGCCTTATCTGACCTTTTTCTTGTATTTTGTTTGAAGAAGGCCAGATGTGTCCAAAAGGTTGTCAATTATGTATTCTGAATAAAAGAAGAAGTTCTCCTAACTGATCTCTGGTGCCACGGATTATCTTCATCCAACTACCTATTGACTACAAGTCTGAGGCTTCCAGGAGCCAGGTCCAATAACTGCTTCTAGAGTTGCAATTGTGATGGTTTCACTCCATCACCACTCCATCTCCATGTGTAATCCCGGGATGACCCCACCACCATGCGTCTGAGCACCCAGAAGGAGAATAAAAGGCACCAGAGATCCGTAGAGAGTACATCCTTTATTCAAAATAAATAAATCATCAACGAATCGTCAACCTATCATGCCTATTTCTTGTATTGCCTTGAAGAAGATCAGATATGGCCCAAACATTGTCCATTTATGTAATCTGAAAATAGGAAGTACTGTTGACGGATTTCTGGGGCCACGGATTATCTTCATCCAACTACCTATTGACTACAAGTCTGAGGCTTCCAGGAGCCAGGTCCAATAACTGCTTCTAGAGTTGCAATTGTGATGGTTTCACTCCATCACCACTCCATCTCCATGTGTAATCCCGGGATGACCCCACCACCATGCGTCTGAGCACCCAGAAGGAGAATAAAAGGCACCAGAGATCCGTAGAGAGTACATCCTTTATTCAAAATAAATAAATCATCAACGAATCGTCAACCTATCATGCCTATTTCTTGTATTGCCTTGAAGAAGATCAGATATGGCCCAAACATTGTCCATTTATGTAATCTGAAAATAGGAAGTACTGTTGACGGATTTCCGGTGCCACGGATTATCTTCATCCAACTACCTATTGACTACAAGTCTGAGGCTTCCAGGAACCAGGTCCAATAACTGCTTCTAGAGTCTCAATTGTGATGGTTTCACTCCATCACCACTCCTTCTCCGTGTGTAATCCTGGCATGACCCCACCACCACGTCGTCTGAGTACCCAGAAGAAGAGAATAAAAGGCACCAGAGAGCCATAGAGAGTACATCCTTTATCCAAAATAAATAAATCGTCAACGTATCGTCAACCTATCATGCCTATTTCTTGTATTGCCTTGAAGAAGATCAGATATGGCCAAACATTGTCCATTTATGTAATCTGAATATAGGAAGCACTGTTGACGGATTTCTGGTGCCACAGATTTCCTTCATCCAACTACCTATGGACTGCAAGTCTGAGGCTTCATAAAACCAGCTTCCATGACCAAATCTAGATGGTTCCACTCCCAAAGAAAATCTCCTCTTTGGTCCCTAACACAAATGTAGTAAAATTTAGCTTGGTAGAGCCAAATTCTTTTATTTTTCAAGAAATATTCCCACCACAGATTTCCAACGTTCCTCTTTGTCAGTGTTTCCCCACCAGTGCACCTCCAGCTGTTGCAAAATTACAACTCCCAGCATGCCCGGACAGCCGTTGGCTGTCCGGGCGTGCTGGGAATTGTATTTTTGCAACAGCTGGAGGCACACTGGTTGGAAAATACTGCCATATATTCATCCCAACATCTACTGATATATTCCAAGCTCTTCTTTCGACAGACTAGATGGTATCCTGCAGGGTAAGGTCATTATTAGCTAATAATCACGTATACAGCCTATGTAATGTATACATAAGTCATCAGAGACCTCTAGAGATCGGGAACGGGAAAAAAAAATGAAGAGAAGAGAAGAGAAGCTGCCTTGTAGAGGGCGTCAGGCATCCATTTTGCTGATTGATATAGTGACTTCTCGCGGGGTCACCAGAAGCTGTAATGATATTGCCTTCTCAGCAAGTACACTGTAATCCTGCGCTGAAAAATGGGCCTGTATTAATGAGATGTCACAAAACATGTGGGGAAAAAAAGAGCCGGTGGCAAGTCTATCACCATTAACCGTATTATTGGCACAGCCGAGGCTCTCGAATCACATCAGCGCAAGGTTTAACCTCTTCCTGGCTGCTGGGATCGGTGAAAAAAAAAATCCCAGATCATTGAAAGAGTTCCTAGTAGATGGTATTATGTGGAAACTATATGGCGGAACTATGTAGGTTCTTTAATGGAGTATTGTATGCATCCTGCATATTATTATCTGGGCTCCAAATGGTTGTATTATGTGGGCTGTGTGATGCACATTATTTGGACACTAAATGGTGGTATTATGTGGGTGGTATATGGCAGTATTAAGTGGGCTCCTATGAAGTAATTTTTGTATCATGAAGCTTATTTGGGCACCATATGGCTGTATTATGTCAGCTGTATCGTCCATATTATTTGGGCACCATATGGTGGTATTATGTCAGCTGTGTGATGCATATTATTTGGGCACTATATGGTGGTATTACGTGGGCTGTATATGACAGTATCAAGTGGACTTGCATACTGTATCTTATTTGGGTACTATATGTGGGTATTATGTGAGCTCTATGATACACATTATTTTGGTACTATATAGTGGTATTATGTGGGCTGTATACGACAGTATCAAGTGGACTTGCATCCTGTATCTTATTTGGGTACTATATGGGGGTATTATGTGAGCTGTATGATGCATATTATTTGGGCACTATATGGTGGTATTACGTGGGCTGTATATAACAGTATGAAGTGCACTTGCATCCTGTATCTTATTTGGGTACTATATGGGGGTATTACGTGAGCTCTATGATGCATATTATTTGGGCACTATATGGTGGTATTATGTGGGCTGTATATGACAGTATCAAGTGGACTTGCATCCTGTATCTTATTTGGGTACTATATGGGGGTATTACGTGAGCTCTATGATGCATATTATTTGGGCACTATATGGTGGTATTATGTGGGCTGTATATGACAGTATCAAGTAGACTTGCATCCTGTATCTTATTTGGGCACCATATGGGGGTATTATGTGAGATGTATGATGCATATTATTTGGGCACTATATGGTGGTATTATGTGGGCTGTATACGACAGTATCAAGTGGACTTGCATCCTGTATCTTATTTGGGTACTATATGGGAGTATTATGTGAGCTGTATGATGCACATTATTTTGGTACTACATGGTTGTATAATAGGGGCTGTATATGATAGTATCAAGTGGACTTGCATCCTGTATCTTATTTGGGTACTATATGGGGGTATTATGTGAGCTGTATGATGCACATTATTTTGGTACTATATGGTGGTATAATATTGGCTGTATATGATTGATAATATCATGCAGACTCTTATGAAGTATTTTCTATCCTGCATATTATTTGGGTCCTAATGGTGATATTATGGGGGCTGTATATGACTGTATTATGTGGACACTTATGGAGTATTATTTACATTCTACATATTATTTGGGCACTATATGATGGTATTATATGGGCTGTAGAAAACAGTATTATGTGGATGTATTTGGAGAATTATTTGCATTCTGCATATTTTTGCCTACTATATGGTTTTATAATATGGGCTGTATATAACAGTATTATGTGGTCACTAATGGAAACATTTTTTGCACTATATGGATGAATTATGTGGACTGCATATTATTTGGGCATTATGTGGTGGAATTTTGTGGGCTGCATATGGCAATATCAGGTAGACTATTTAGGCTAGGGCTACACAGCGCTACTAACTGATTTTTAAATATTGATCTACAGCTGCCGCTTAGAGCAATACATTGAGTCCTAGGTAATCTTGTGGATCATGCACTTAATAGTTAAAGTTAATCAGTAGCATTAAAAAAAAAATTGCAGTGTAGAACTACAAAAAGTTGTAGCCGGATCCTGCAATGTGTTTAGGTATTGGCACTATTATATTGGCAGTATATGGTAATGTGGCAGCAGCAGCAGTATACTGATAAAGCTGGAGGGGAGGTGTATATCTACTTTATATCCTGATCCCATAGAGATAGCAGCAGCAGTATACAGATAGAGCTGGAGGGGAGGTGTATAACTACTATATGTCCTGATCCCATAGAATAAATAGCAATGGTTTACAGGTAGCTAGAGCCGGAGAAGAGGTATATGACTAATATATATCCTGATCCTATAGAGAAAGAAACAGCAGTATACAAATAGAGCTGGATGGGAGGTCTATAATTACTATATATCCTGATCCTATAGAAATAGCAGCAGTATATATATAGAGCTGGAGGTGAGGTGTAGAATTATTATATATCCTAATCCTATAGAGATAAAAGCAGTATACAAATAAAGCAGGAGGGGAGGTGCATAATTACTATATATATCCTGATGCTATAGAAATAGCAGCAGTATACAGATAGAGCAGGAGGGGAGGTGTATAATTGCTATATATATCCTGATTATATAGAAATAGCGGATGAAACTGGGAGGGGCTGGGAGCGATCTGGTAAGTGATGATGTCATCCAGTAACTCACAGGACGTCAGCCGACCCAGCACTTACCACTTCCTCCGACACATTTAACACTGTGGTTTTCTATGTGTCAGACTGGTGACCTCATGACCCAGTTACAGTAATAAAACATTGATGCAGTAATAAAACAGATGGTGCTGTAGGACTGATGATAGTGAATGTGCATGATATGAGCAAAAACAACAAACTCTTTCACTACCCTAGACCACCAGGGACTTCGATATTTCGATAAAAATGGCGCTCTCATGCTTCCAGGATTTATAAATACAGCAACTTCTCATTGGATCCTGATTGTTGGCACAGATGAAATGGGCTTCTCTCTAGATTGCCACTTCTCCCCCGTATAGATAATTTTATATTTTCGCTGCCATGTGTTCATCTGTGATATAAAAGACGCATTTGGTTTGGACTATGAGGAGGCCGCCATCGGTGGGGATACAATTACTTATATAATATAATCCCTCCCAGAGCTCTGGATGTGACGATAAGAAAACACTGCAGGATTTCAAAAGCGGATCCTATCTCACCATCGTCGCCTTCCCATTCATATCCTGCGTGTGCGCGGCTTTGATGTCACACATTCCCGGCGTCGTGGCGCAGCCTCCGATGAATGACAAGGCAATTGCAATCACGCAGTCGCTTCACACACCGCCTATTAAGCTATCATGGAATTAAGAAAATTGAGACGTCTACAAAACTGTTTCATTCCCGGCTCTGAGATTGACAAATACATTTAAAGTGATAATATTTCTCTGGGTAAAGATTTAAAAAAAAAAATAATAATAAAAAATAAAAAAAATTATATACATATAAAACTCTGTGTGTGTATGTGTCTGTATGTTTGTGTGTGTATGTATGTGTGTGTGTGTATGTGTGTGTGTATATGTGTATGTATATGTGTGTATGTATGTGTGTGTGTATGTGTGTATATGTATGTGTGTGTACGTTTGTATGTGTGTGTATGTATGTGTATGTATGTGTGTATGTATGTGTGTGTGTATGTGTGTGTATGTATGTGTGTGTATGTTTGTATGTGTGTGTATGTATGTGTGTCTGTATGTATGTGTGTCTGTATGTATGTGTATGTATGTGTGTGTATGTGTGTGTATGTATGTGTGTATATGTGTGTGTATGTGTGTGTATATGTGTATGTATGTGTGTGTGTATGTATGTGTGTATGTGTGTTTATGTATGTCTGTCTGTACGTGTGTATGTATGTATATGTGTGTGTATGTGTATGTATGTATGTGTGTATGTATGTATGTATATATGTCTGTCTGTACGTGTGTATGTATGTATGTATGTATGTATATGTGTGTATGTATGTGTATGTGTGTGTATGTGTGTGTATATATGTCTGTCTGTACGTGTGTATGTATGTATATGTGTGTATGTATGTATGTATGTGTATGTATGTGTATGTATGTATGTGTGTATGTATATATGTGTGTATATGTGTATCTGTGTATGTTCCAGCATCACGTCCAAACGGCTAAAGATATTAACATGAAACTTGGTCACATGTAACTTATATGTCAACAACAAACATAGGATAGGTGATTTAACCCTTACTCACCCCCATTTGCCAGGGGCGGGGTTTTTGTTTAAAGTCCCATACAAGTCTATGGGAAATATATGTTATTGTATAACTTACAAACGGCTGGAGATATTTCGATAATATTTGGTCACATGTTACTTATATGTCCACTTAAAATATAGGATAGTTAATTTAACCCTTAACTACCCCCATTTGTGAGGATCAGGGTTTTTGTTTAAAGTCCCATGCAAATCAATGGGAAATGTATTTTCCCACATAACTTCCGTACGGCTGGAGATATTTCAATACCTGGTACACATATTACTTATATGTCAAATAAAAAGGTATGATAGTTAAATAATATAAATAAATATATAGTTAAATTAACCCTTACCTACACCCTCATATAAAAGATGGGTTTTTGTTTCAAGTCCCATGCGAGTATATGGGACTTCCAGTACCTTACTCCACAAGCTCCGCTCTGCATCTCCTGGTGAATGTGTCAATCCGGCTTGCAAGCCACACCCCATCTCACAAAGAGAGTAGGTCGGGATATGAGGACGGGATATGATGTCAAGATAGGAGGTCTGGATATGAGGACGGGATATGAGGTCTGGATAGGAGGACGGGATAGGAGGTCGAGATATGAGGTCGATGTAGGAGGACGGGCAACGCCGGGTACTCAGCTAGTAATATATAAATTATTATTGTATTATTATATATCTAAATTGAATGAATAAATAAATATATAAATAATATATATATACAAAAAATTTTAGATAAATAATATATAAATAAATATATATATATATATATATATATATATATATATATATATATATATATATAATTTTATACATATATACACACACACCCAAAAAATTTAATGAATAAATAAATAAAAATTTTATAAATACATTTAATATAACATTTTTTAACTAATGCAAACTATAACTCCCAGCACACTTAATTAGTCAGATGCTGAAATCTGTTCTTTATTCTAATTATTAAAAATTTTTCTTTTTTTCATTTTTTATAAATTATTATGGGTGCAGCCATCTTGCCTGAGCAGTTTTTAACAGCATTTAGAGATATACTTTACATTTAGAGATATGCTTTACAGCTCCCGGTGCCGGCTCCAGCATTCAAAACAGTTTGTTCCAAATGCTGAGCAGCGGAGTACCTTTTTAAGCTGTCCGGGCAAGGTCAGTGACCTTTGCAAAGGTCATTCTAGAGGGAAGGGGAGGCTGATCTGTGAGCAACAGCTATTGTGTCTACCTCTGTTATTTATACACTAGTTTTACCTTTCACTTCAATGCTATCTATGGTGATAAGGAGGAGACAGTTGGAAAGTGATCTGTACAGATAAGGAAGTCTTAATTTTAGGCCTAGTGGCCAGAATGGGAACTGCAAGATTTCTATATAACATAATTTAAATTAGTTGTTTTGTTTGGGATGTTATTAAATCAGTTAGTACAGTATAACCCTCAGGGTTCAGGAATTCTAGAAGTGTATGATTTCCCTGTAGCACCACCACAGAAGAAAATAAGAATTACAGGGTATTTATTGAAAGTAATGGGCCAAGATTTTTGTAGTTGTTCTCTTATTCCTCCATAAGCTTAGTGAAAAACTTTATCCAGATCTTCATTATCCAATTAGTTTAAATAATAAAAAGGATATCAGAAGAATTTTTTACTCTTTTGAGTAACACCCCCTCAATAAATAGGCCATACTCCCTGCCCCCCACCATCCCCATCCACACTAGGTAGCATACTAATTTGATAGATAATATAGCTAAACCATAACTTCATAAGACTACGACCCGGTAATCAAATAAATAATGCTGCCATACGGTGCATAAATAATAACTCTGTACTATAATAATAGGCAATTCAATAGCAAAAGTATACAATAAGTCCATGTAGAAAATAAGATACCTCTTACCTCATAGCCTAAGGTAGTGCTTCTCAAACTGGGAGGTTGGCTTACGTGCGCATGCGCGAATCACTGCTCCTGTTCTGAATATCGTGGGAAGTGGGGGTCCCAGTGATTGGAACCTCCATGATCTGACACATATTAGATCTCTCCATGTAGAGATTCATTTATTTGGATCATGGTTTGTTATAGTGTCACAATTGCTTTGTCCCTTCCCTTTGTCCCATGCTTTACACTACAGCTAAGCTTGGGCCTTACTTTAGTGAATGACAATTCCATCTATTCTGTTTACCAGTGGTCTCCAGTGAGGAGGTGGCGTTCACCAGTGAGGTGGTGGTGTTCACCAGTGAGGTGTTGCGCATGCGTACATACCCACTCCTGTTCTGAAGATCATGGGAAGAGGGGGTCCCAGTGATCGGACCCTCCACAATCTGACACATATCAGCCAACGGCTTTCCGGGCATGCTAGGAGTTTGTGGTTTTTGCAACATCTAGAGACCACTGTGCTAGACTACTGCCAACCAGTCAATATGTTGTTCGAACTGCGAGCACAAGAAGGCGCCACAAGTGACATAACTCAAAAGTAGGGATCGCCCGATATCGATTTTTTAGGGCCGATACCGATAATCGGTCACCTTTCAGGCCGATAGCCGATATTCCGGTATAAGTTATCGGCTATTTCAACACCCCCCCGGTGGGGCAGAAGCCGTTGCAGATCAATGATTTAAAGCGGGCGCTTTAAATCAATGAACTGCAGCGGCTTTTGCCGAGCTAGAGATCGCCGCCGCCACCATCCGCTTCTCTCCCCCTGCCTGTCCTGGGGTCCTGAGTCTAACCACCACAGTTGCCCCATCGCCTCCCCCCATCCTCTGCCCACATACCGCCGCACCATCGCCTCCCCCCATCCCCGGTGTTATAATTACCTGTTCCTGGGGTCCGCTATACTTCTGGCTCCGTCGGCGTCCTGCGCTGTCACTGTGTGCACTGACAGTGACGTCGCGTTGGGGACGTCACTCGTCATTACGCAGCGCAGCGCACAGCAACAGCGCAGGAGCCAGAAGTATTGCGCGCCCTGGGAACAGGTAATTATAACACCGGGATGGGGGGAGGCGATGGGGCAGCGGTGGTATGTGGGCATAGGATGGGGGGAGGTGATGGGGCAGCGGCGGTATGTGGGCAAAGGATGGGGGAGGCAATGGGGCAGCGGCGGCGACGGTCGTCTCTGGGCAGGGGGCGGGGCATTATCGGCATATCGGCAAGGTAATGTCCAAAATCGTCATTATTGGCCGATATTATCAGCCAAACCGATAATCGGTCGATCCCTACTCAAAAGCTAATAAAAATGCTTCACAAATGTTTGATTATATATGTTGTTTTCTAGCATTGTGTGATCCTGCACCTTCAGGATCCATATAGCGATTTAATTGCTGATAAAACAGTACGAGCTGGAGATATCTGAACCCTTTTACCGATCCATTATAAGAACACTATAATGTATCCGGTGTTTCTCCCTTCCCGGCTATTATCACTATAATTGTAGCGTCTCCACTGGCAACTGCGGAATTGATAAATTAACGCTATTGAACCGAGGGAGGAGTAGAACAAATTAATGAATATTGGGACAATGAAGTGTTTAAAATGCAGTAATTACGGCTTCACAGTCAACAGTGACAGTATAAAAAGCATGGTTAAGAGCAAAAATAATAATACAAGGGGCCTGGAGGCAGAATTAGCCTTAATTACACAAAAAGCAAAATTACTAATTCAACTATTGGATTTATTTTATTTATTTATTTATTTATTTTTTCGGCATAACTTTTTTCACCACAGAATCAAATATTCTAAACTTAGAAAATAATAATAATATAATATAAAAAAAACTGTTTATTGCATTTTTTTTTATCAATTCTGTTTTTTTAGTATATTATGTATTTATACATTTTTTTTTTTTTATTATTCTATATTATTATTATTATAATGAGTAGTAATTCTAGTAGTAGTATTTTTAAAGCGTACGTGTCATGTACCTGATATTTCAGGTGACTTTAAGGATAAGCTATACTAGGTGAAAACATGGGGAGCAGCACTATTTCTGCCCATTATATAACTTGTATATGGTATTTTTTAGGATAAGCTTTACTGTGTGTAAACATGGGAAGCAGCACTATTTCTGGCCATTTGATAAATGTATATGTTACTTTTCAGAAGATTTATGCTCTGCAGGCTTCATCTCTAATTTGAAGTTCAAGCAGAGCTAGTGGGCAGAGTTCCCTCCTCCCCCCTCTGTAGACTTTTATTGCTTGTCTTGCAGACACAGGACAAAGCTGAGCTGATTTTCAGAGTGGAATACAGTCTCTCAGGAGCAGAGGGCAGAGGAAATACATTTTATAACAGGAGAAAGGAGCATTTTTGTCAAATAAGATATTACCTAAAATGTTTTATATTTGCTTGTACCATTGATATATGCAAAGTACACTGCTCAAAAAAAATTAAACGAACACTAAGATAACATCTTAGATCTGAATGAATGAACTAATTGTATGAAATACTTTCGTCTTTATATAGTTGAATGTGCTGACAACAAAATCACAAAAATTATCAATGGAAATCAATGTATCAACCCATGGAGGTCTGGATATGGAGTCACACTCAAAATCACAGTGGAAAACCCCACTACAGGCTGATCCAACTTTATGTAATGTCCTTAAAACAAGTCACAATGAGGATCTCCCTACAACACCTGGGCATGCTCCTGATGAGGAGGCAGATGGTCTCCTGAGGGATGTCCTCCCAGACCTGGACTAAAGCATCCGCCAACTCCTGGACAGTCTGTGGTGCAACGTGGCGATGGTGTCCCAGATGTGCTCAGTCGGATTCAGGTCCGAGGAATGGGCAGGCCTGTCCATAGCATCAATGCCTTCCTCTTGCAGGAACTGCTGACACACTCCAGCCTCATGAGGTCTAGCATTGTCTTGCATTAGGAGGAACCCAGGGCCAACCGCACCAGCATATGGTCTCACAAGGGGTCTGAGGATCTCATCTCTGTACCTAATGGCAGTCAGGCTACCTCTGGCAAGCACATAGAGGGCTATGCGCCCCCCCCCCCCCCCAAAGAAATGCCACCCCACACTATTACTGACCCACCGCCAAACCGGTCATGCTGGAGGATGTTGCAGGCAGCAGAACGTTCTCCACGGCATCTCCAGACTCTATCACGTCTGTCACATGTGCTTAGTGTGAACCTGCTTTCATCTGTGAAGAGCACAGGGCACCAGTGGCAAATTTGCCAATCTTAGTGTTCTCTGGCAAATGCCAAACATCCTGCACGGTGTCCTGCATGGAGTCTGTTTCTGACCGTTTGAGTGGACACATGCACATTTGTGGCCTGCTGGAGGTCATTTTGTAGGGCTCCTGCAGTGCTCCTCCTGCTCCTCCTTGCACAAAGGCGGAGGTAGTGTTCCTGCTGCTGGCTTGTTGCCCTCCTACGGCCTCCTCCATGCCTCATGATGTACTGGCCTGTCTCCTGGTAGCGCCTCCATGCTCTGGACACTACGCTGACAGACACAGCAAACCTTCTTGCCACAGCTCGCATTGATGTGCCATCCTGGATGAGCTGCACTATCTGAGCCACTTGTGTGGGTTGTAGACTCCGTCTCATGCTACCACTAGAGTAAAAGCACCGCCAGCATTCCAAAGTGACCAAAACATCAGCCAGAAGCATAAGAACTGAGAAGTGGTCTGTGGTCACCACCTGCAGAACCACTCCTTTATTGGGAGTGTCTTGCTAATTGCCTATAATTTCCACCTGTTGTCTGTTCCATTTGCACAACAGCATGTGAAATTGATTGTCAATCAGTGTTGCTTCCTGAGTGGACAGTGGGATTTCACAGAAGTGTCAGTGACTTGGAGTTACATTGTGTTGTTTAAGTGTTCCCTTTATTTTTTTGAGCAGTGTATGTTCAAATGACTGTGCCTATTTAATTGAATTAACATTTTTGTAGAATTTCCTTAATATAATTATTTTTACAGTTTTTTAATTATTACATATTTTTTTATCATTATTACTTATATTATTATACCCATTTTTTTTATTAATATTTATTCTAATATTTTTATTTACATTTTTATTTTATGATGATAATAATGGTTAGAGATGAGGAAGCTAAGTACAGCGAACCGGGTTTTGCTTAGAACTTTGGGATGACAGCGGCTTGCAGAACTTTTGAACATTGTCAGGCTTGGCTCGCGCAACAATGAGATGATGTCAGGGTAGCCCAGCATACCTTGCAGCTGTCAGCAAGGTCATATGACCCCAGGTTATTCAATCATTGCTTGCATTTATGTGACATACAGTTCTCAGGCCAATCAGGACGCAGCATAAAGGGGAGTTTAAGAGGCTGATAAAGCCATATGCACTGTGTTGTGGCCACCATCCATCCTCCAGTGTAGCATCAGAGAGTGCTCAATTAGTAGATGACAGACTGAAAAAGAGGGAGAAAGGACCCTGCCTAGGAGTGCTTCCAAACCTAATAGTTAGGGTAGGGAGACAGTAAATGAGGAAAGCAGCATTTCACAGTGCAGTGCAGCGGGAGCAGGGTTACCATAGGCCATTCTTATGAGGTACGTTTTAAAGTTGCTTTTGAAGATCTTGATGATGGGACGAGTGAGCTGTGGATTGATCTGGCAACAGGATAGGATAGGAGATAAGATGTCTGATCATGGGGGTCCCACCGCTGGGGACCCTCGCGATCTCCCTGCTACACCCGGCATTCGTTTAGAGCATCAGGTGTCACTCCCCCTCCCATAGACTTGCATTGAGGGGGTGTGACCGTGACGTCACTAGCTCTGCCCCCACATCGCCAGTCATCCGGCACAGAGCAAAGTTCGCTCCGTGCACCGGATGTCTGTGGTGTCACAGCCGAGATCGCAGGGGTCCCCAGCAGCTAGACCCCCGCGATCCTTTGGATAGCGGATCAGATGTTTGGGTTGGAGTAAGGAAGGTTTGGAGGTGAGTACGGGTATCTAATGGGATGCCATAGAGAAAGCAGTTATGGTAATCCAATGGTAGATAATGAGGGTACGCACTAGAGCAGAATTCTGTATTACCCCATGGTTGAAGACCTACATGAATTCAGTTTTCCATGTTAAGTTTTAGAAAGTGGTAGGAGAAGAAGCTAAATATTTCCAATAGACACTCTGGGATTCTGGAGAGAGGTGATATCCGAACTAGAGAGTTGGATTATAGCGTCATCACCAACATTGAAGTGGTATTTGGAGCCAAAACTATAGATGGAGAATAGATTAGCTCCAGGGAGAATAGAGTCTTGGGGACGTCAACTGTGAGAGTTTGCGGTTTGGAAGTGGTGTGCGAGTGGGAGAAACTGAATGGGCAGCTGGTAAGGTATGAGGAGATCCAGGAGAGGTCTGAGAAACCAAGAGCGGGTTTATAGCAGGAGGGAGTGGTCAACTGTGTCGAGGGCAAATATATGTCAAAATGGTCAAGAAGAAAGAGCACACAGTAGCGGTGTGAGGCTTTGGTGGCTAGCAGATCATTCTCTATTTTGGTTTGGACAGTTTTAGTAGAATGATGGGCGCACAAGCCAGATGACAGCCAGTCAAAACATTTGTTGGATAGAAGTGGGAGAACAAGTCAAGGTGAACATGTTTTTTGAGACAAAGGAGAAAAGTAAAATAGGGCTATAGCTGGCCAAAGTGGATGGGTGGAAGGATGGCTTTTTGAAGCTGAGTGTGATCGTTGCATGTGCACATGAAAAGAGAAAGATTGAAGAGATGGGTGAGGGCTGGGATGAACATGGTAGTAGGGTTGGGGATGAGGTAAGATAGGATCAGATCCAGTGTATAAATGATGAGGTCCGAAATGGAGAGTGGTTTGGAGAACTTTTGAGGGTAGGGTCCCACACAACGGATCCACAGCTTATTTTATGCAGTTAATCTGCTGATGACCGGCCCTAGAGTGTGCCCCCTGCTGTGCCTGTGTTGTCTGCTCATAGTCACACCTGAAAGCAGATAAAAAGGAGAGAAGTTCACTTAGTTTTTGCATTGTGTGTCTGTGTGTGCCACACTAAGCATGGACAACAGAAAGAGAAGAGAACTGTCTGAGGACTTGAGAACAAAAATTGTGGAAAAATATCAACAAAGGTTACAAGTCCATCTCCACAACAAGTTTGCAACCCATGGAACTGTAGTTAATCTCCCTGGGTGTGGACGGAAGAGAAAAATTGATGAAAGGTGTCAATGCAGGATAGTCCGGATGATGGATAAGCAGCCCCAAACAAGTTGCAAAGATATTCAAAGCTGTCCTGCAGGCTCAGGGAGCATCAGTGTCAGCACAAACTATCCGTCGACATTTAAATTAAATGAAACGTTATTGCAGGAGACCCAGGAGGACCCCACTGCTGACACAGAGACATAAAAAAGCAAGACTACATGAGTAAGCCAAAATCCTTCTGGGAAAACATCTTGTGGACAGATGAGACCAAGATAGAGCTTTTTGGTAAAGCTCATCATTCTACTGTTTACCGAAAACGGAATGGGGCTACAAAGAAAAGAACACAGTACCTACAGTGAGATATGGTGGAGGTCAATTATGTTTTTGGGTTGTTTTGCTGCCTCTGGCACTGGGGGCCTTGAATGTGTACAAGACACTGTACAGCTCAGTGTCAGAAAGCTGGGTTTGCGTCCGAGTCTTGGGTCTTCCAGCAGGATAATGACCCCAAACATACTTCAAAAAGCCCCCAGAAATGGATGACAACAAAGTGCTGGAGAGTTCTGAAGTGGCAGCAATGAGCCCAGATCTAAATCCCATTGATCACCTGTGGAGAGATCTTAAAATTGCTGTTGGGAAAAGGCGCCTTCCTATAAGAGAGACCTGGAGCATTTTGTAAAGGAAGAGTGGTCCAACAATCCGGCTGAGAGGTGTAAGAAGCTTATTGATGGTTATAGGAAGCCACTGATTTCAGTTATTTTTTCCAAAGGGTGTGCATCCAAATATTAAGTTAATGGTGCCAATAATTTTGTCCAGCCCATTTTTGGAGTTTGGTGACATTATGTCCATTTTGTTTTTTTCCCTCCCTTTTTTGGTTTAGTTCCAATACACACAAAGGGAATAAACATGTGTATAGCAAAACATGTGTTACTGCAATCCTTTTCTGTGAGAAATACTTCATTTTCTAGAAAAATTTCAGGGGTGCCAACATTTACAGCCATTACTGTAGATAGATATAGAAGAGTATAGGATAACTCAGCTCACCCTTCCAGCCAGAGGCCTGTCGCACGGCACCGTGTGAACCAACACCAAGATAGCAATGAAGAAATAGATGGTCCAGCGCAGGATAACGTGCAATAAAACCCAAAATTTATTGTAGATTCAAGCCATAGGACAGCAGGACACAAGGTTACGCGTTTCAGCCGGACAGACCAGCCTTATTCCTATGGCTTGAATCTACAATAAATTTTGGCTTTTATTGCACGTTATCCTGCGCTGGACCATCTATTTCTTCATGTAGATAGATATAGTAACATTTTTATTTTATTATTTTTTTGTTCACTTATAAGCATTATTATTGTTATTATTAATAGTTTTGTATCGGCTTTATTTTACTTGGTATTTGTACATTTTGCATATATTTATTTATTTTTTGCTCTTTTTCTTAGTTTTTTTCCCCATCTCCTGCCCACAAGTTGAGGTGACATTTGTATGACGCTTGTAATCAGGTCACCTCATCAGCACAGCGTGGCGGCGTCATTGGAGGAGTCGCCGAGTAAAAAAAGGACAATGCGCTTTGTCATTACTTCTGCCTCTTGACATGAGACCCGCATCACAAGTTAATAGCAATTACTGTTTCTTGGATGCAGACCCATTATCCAACAAGTTTGAAGGCTACGTTATTCTATGCCAGGTCATTGATGTCTTACTGGGATCTCATTTGTATACAGGCAGGATAGAGAACATTGTGCCAAGACACACAGAGGAAAGTCCGACACCGCACTCAAGTTTCTAGTGTTTTCAAATTTTTGGTTCCAGAACGCATGTAGGTCACATAAAGAGCAAATCTGCTCAATTATTACATTTACACGGCACAATGTGAACCATGAGGTGTAATGTGAATGTGGCAGATACTCCCCCATGACTTGTTAGCAGAGTGTGGGGGGACAGGGGGAGAGGTACGGTATAGAGAAGATGAATATAGCAGAATTCTGTACTCTTAGACTTAAAGCACCAGACCACGTAATGTCTCATATTATTACCGATCCCATGTTTTCAGCTTATTTTAATTCATAATAGGACAATGAGGACATTTGTACAATCTTGTACATCTAGGACGTCATTATAGTAGTTATAATCTTATGCATAGAAGGCAGTGTTATAGTAGTTATATTCTTGTATATAGGAGCAGTATTATAGTAGTTATATTCTTGTATATAGGAGCAGTATTATAGTAGTTATATTCTTGTATATAGGAGGCAGTATTATAGTAGTTATATTCTTGTATATAGGAGCAGTATTATAGTAGTTATATTCTTGTATATAGGGGGCAGTATTATAGCAGTTATATTCTTGTATATAGGAGCAGTATTATAGTAGATATATTCTTGTACATAGGAGCAGTATTATAGTAGTTATATTCTTGTATATAGGAGCAGTATTATAGTAGTTATATTCTTGTATATAGGAGCAGTATTATAGTAGTTATATTCTTGTATATAGGAACAGTATTATAGTAGTTATATTCTTGTATATAGGAGCAGTATTATAGTAGTTATATTCTTGTATATAGGGGCAGTATTATAGTAGTTATATCCTTGTATATAGGAGCAGTATTATAGTAGTTATATTCTTGTATATAAGAGGCAGTATTATAATAGTTATATTCTTGTATATAGGATGCAGTATTATAGTAGATATATTCTTGTATATAGGAGCAGTATTATAGTAGTTATATTCTTGTATATAGGAGCAGTATTATAGTAGTTATATTCTTGTATATAAGAGCAGTATTATAGTAGTTATATTCTTGTATATAGGAGCAGTATTATAGTAGTTATATTCTTGTATATAGGGGCAGTATTATAGAAGTTATATTCTTGTATATAGGAGCAGTATTACAGTAGTTATATTCCTGTACATAAGGGGCAGTATTATAGTAGTTATATTCTTGTATATAGGAGCAGTATTATAGTATTTATATTCTTGTATATAGGAGGCAGTATTATAGTAGTTAGATTCTTGTATATAGGAAGCAGTATTATAGTAGCTATATTCTTGTATATAGGAGCAGTATTATTTTAGTTGTATTCTTGTATATAGGTGTAGTATTATAAATAGTTATATTCATGTATATAGGAGGCAGTATTATAGTAGTTATATTCTTGTATATAGGGGGCAGTATTATAGTAGTTATATTCTTGTACATACGAGCAGTATTATAGTAGTTATATTCTTGTACATAGGAGACGGTATTATAGTAGTTATATTCTTGTATATAGGAGGCAGTATTATAGTAGTTATATTCTTGTATATAGGAGCAGTATTATAGTAGTTACATACTTGTATATAGGAGCAGTATTATAGTAGTTATATTCCTGTATATAGGAGCAGTATTATAGTAGTTATATTCTTGTATATAGGAGCAGTGTTATAGTAGTTATATTCTTGTATATAGGAGCAGTATTATAGTAGTTATATTCTTGTATATAGGAGCAGTATTATAGTAGTTATATTCTTGTATATAAGAGGCAGTATTATAATAGTTATATTCTTGTATATAGGAGCAGTATTATAGTAGTTATATTCTTGTATATAGGAGCAGTATTATAGTAGTTATATTCTTGTATATAGGAGCAGTATTATAGTAGTTATATTCTTGTACATAGGGGCAGTATTATAGTAGTTATATTCTTTCATATAGGGGCAGTATTATAGCAGTTATATTCTTGTATATAGGAGCAGTATTATAGAAGTTATATTCCTGTATATAGAAGCAGTATTATATTAGTTATATTCTTGTATATAGGAGCAGTATTATAGAAGTTATATTCTTGTATATAGGAGCAGTATTATAATAGTTATATTCTTGTACTTAGGAGCAGTGTTATAGTAGTTATTGTAATAAAGAGAGGAGCACCAGGCACTGTCTACTCGACTGTGAGTCAAATTATCCTGTCCGGACTATCCGGGGTGTGTAACCTGCTGCACTAAGTGCTGTGGGGAGCGTCTACGTCTATAAAGAGCAAAGTCTTTCATACAATGGCAAGTAGAAATGAAGGTAGACGGACGACTCACCCAGGTAGCAAAAATATCTTCTTTATTCAAGGCTTGCAGCTTAAAATAACAGCAGGTTCAGGGGGGTCTGTCAGCAGGAACGCAGGGCTGTGGAGTGCAACGACCGTATCGCTTCGGACTGAAGCTTCTTCCGGCCTCCAACCTTGGAGGCCGGAAGAAGCTTCAGTCCGAAGCGATACGGTCGTTGCACTCCACAGCCCTGCGTTCCTGCTGACAGACCCCCCTGAACCTGCTGTTATTTTAAGCTGCAAGCCTTGAATAAAGAAGATATTTTTGCTACCTGGGTGAGTCGTCCGTCTACCTTCATTTCTACTTGCCATTGTGTTATAGTAGTTATATTCTTGTACTTAGGAGCAGTATTATAGTAGTTATAGGACATAGGGACAGCATTTTAGTAGATATACTTGCATAAAGGGGTCAGCATTATATTAGATATACTGTACTTGTACATAGGGAGCAGCATTATAGTGTGTGTTTTTTAGGACATTGAGTAAGGTTTATCAAAACCTGTGTAGAGGCAGAGCGGTGCAGTTGCCCATAGCAAACAATCAGATCGCTTATTTCCTTTCTCACAGGCCTTGTGAAACATGAAAGAAGCGATCTGATTGGTTGCCAGAGGCAACTGCACCGCTCTTCCTCTACACAGGTTTTGATAAATCTCCCCCATTGTGTTCTGTCTTTCCGTGGTCCCTACATGTCTCACATCCAATCCCATAAATCCGTCATCAAACTCCTCCCGTCCGCCCCGCTAGGATCCTGCGCCGGCTCTGCTTTCCATAGACTTTTTTTTTTTTTTTTGGGCCCATAACTCATTACGGCACATTGAACTGCGTCCGGTCTTTAGCGCATATTTGAAGGGTCTGTAAATGTCTCTCGGCAGCCGATACCCGGCGAAGTCAGAGAGCGGCATCGGAAGCCTTGTTGCCTGTTAACCGTATTTCCCTATAAAAGCGCTTTTATTACTTGTAGATTGGAGGCACCGCTGGTAATAGCATTGCCCTCTTCCTGTGTCAATTGATGCTTACACTGACACCGAGCGGTAACATGAAGATTATGGGTTTTGCTGCCGCAGTTAATGTACTTTTAAGCCAGGGGTAGAACTCTGTAACCACTTTATTTGTTTAGTTCTTTTTGTTTTTCTCCATTTTTTTCTTCTATTAAGTGACAGAATTGAGGAAAAAGCCTTTGCGACAATATCCTATAGTGATTTAAAAGTTTCCGTGTGTCATATATTCGACGTGATACATTGTGTTATCTAAGGTAGTATTTTCCAAACTGTGGCCACACATCCCAGATGTTGCAAAACTACAACTCCCAGCATGCCCGGACAGCCGTTGGCTGTCCGGGCATGCTGGGAGTTGTAGTTTTGCAACAGCTGGAAGGCCACAATTTGAGGGACCACTGTCTTAATGACACAGGCGAGCATCCCATAGTGTAGAAATATCGTCGATTGCGTGGAACAGAGCTTACCGAGCTTTTCATATTGGTGACACCCTTTTTAGCCGTGCATAGTTTGGTGACACACTCCTCGCCGTACCGCTAACTGCAGGTTGCGTGTCGACAAAGCAGGACGTGATATAGTACCCAGTATTAGCATATTAAATGTGCCATTTTATGACACCCTTCATCATCCCCTGTGCCATGTTATCCTCCCCTTTATTCTCCCTGTGCCATTCTATACCTCCTTTATCCCTTCTGTGCCATTTTATCCATCCCCCTTTTATCCCCTCTGTTCCATTTTATCCCCCCCCTTTTATCCCCTCTGTTCCATTTCATCCCCCCCATTTTATCCCCTCTGCTCCATTTTATCCCCCCCCTTTTATCCCCTCTGCTCCATTTTACCCCCCCCCCATTTTATCACCTCTGTTCCATTTTATCTCCCCCTTTTATCCCTTCTGTGCCATTTTATGCCCCCCCTTTACCCCCTCTGTGCCATTTCATCCCCCCCTTTAACCCTCCTGCACCACATCATTCCTCCCTCTGATCCCCCTTGTGCCATTTTATTCCCCCTCTGACCCCCCAGTGCCATTTTATCCCCCTCCTTAACACCCTTATGCCATTTTATTCTCCCCTGTATCTTCCCTGTGCAATTTTATCCCCCCATCAGATTCCCCCTGTGCCATTTATCTCCCCCCCCCCCCCCCCATTTCTCCCTTGTGCCATTTTATTCCCCTCTATGATGCAGAGACGTGCACAGGTTGAGCCCCTGCCCTTTTCATATTCCTGTGCAGTCTGGCATCATTATGTAGATATTCATATAAATAATTAGAAGAAGTGCCCTTTGTTTTTTAGTTCAACCCCTGCCCCCCAAAATGCCTGTGCATGTCTACCCCTTTGCTATTTTATCCCCCCTCCTGACCTCCCTTTTATCCCTCCTGAGTCATTTCAATCCCCCTTCTTTATCACCCCCTGTGCCTCATCATCCATTCATCCCACCCCCCTCCTTCCGATTCCTTCCTGTGCATTACCTGTCCTGTGTTCCCCGGTGCGATCCAGCAGGCTCAGGTGCAGGGCTCGCTGCATCTCAGCAGGTATAATGTCTTTTGCGCTGCACTGACGAGTGACACCCTACCGCTCTGCGCGGTGACGTCAGGGGAGTCACCGCCGGAGCTGCTCACTGATTTAAAGTGGCTGCAACACACCTGGGGTTTGCTGCAGACACACTAGTGTGTGGCGTCGCCCAATTTATGAATGGCTTGCCGTACAAGTTGGGTTCGGTCTGAAGTTCTGGAAATATTCTCTTATTGATACTTTGTTTATCGAGTTTTGTCCCCCCACTGCAATATTTCGTGAGGCAGTAACGGTCTGTGCTGTAGTCAGGAGTCTGATCACTACAAGTGCTGTTATTCCATTATCTAACCCCCCTTTTAAGCAACTCACAATGCACACAAGGCAGCTACTTACGGGAGTGGATTATAGCGGAGTGCAGCAGGAGGTGGCGATGTAAAGCGATGTCATTCAGGAAGTCTCAGCTTCATTGCATCATTTAGACATTCAGGCTCTTATGCCATCAGTGGCGGGTCGCGCCAAGAGCGTTGTCAGCTCTTTTATTAGGCTCTTGAGCGGAGAGCAGTGACAGAGAGCAGACAATCAGAGGGTGTGGGAATATCCCAGGAAGGAGCCGGGCGTACAGAGGTTAAGTGATTTGCTTCTGTTTACTGAGAGAAGCCGCACTTTACACATAGACATCCAGCGCGTACAGGAATTATAATAGGCCAGTGAAGACTCGCGCACTCACTGCACACTGAGCAAGCGAGACGCCTCCATTCGCCTCCCATGTAACAGCATCAGAGTTATCCAATGTTTATACAATATATTATGCGATTTTAAAATAAGTAAAATCTTATTACCTTAATGTAGCTGCACATTATAAAGTTATATAACTTTGCAATGTGAAGTGTAATCTTTGCTGAGCACATACCCTGCTTCTCTCCAGGCGGGAAGTCCAGGAGATCTTATCACACTGATGACTAGCATCTACCTTAGGCGACACGTTACACTCCCTTCCCCTCAGCTCAGAGAGTTGACAGCTTCAGTGTGCCGTGTTTGAGTGTCCCTGATTGGCTGGAGGGCAACACACACCCCTGACTGCTCACTCTCACAGCAGCCCCTCCCTGCAGCTGACGCAGGAAACAAGCCCAGTGTGTGGAGTTTTTTTGCTGACACAGCAGAATTTTCAAAGGCTGTTTATAGGGGCTATGGGGGTCTGATTTTGAAAAATCTGATGGAATGCCTTGTGGAGTCATATACTGTGTATATATATATATATATATATATATATATATATATATATACACACACAGTATATGACTCCACATATTGTTTTTCTTTTTTTAACACTTTTGGCTGCCTTAAAATAAAAAAATAAAAAAATATAATATATATATATATATTTATATTTTTATTTTATAATTTTTTTTTCATTTTGGAGCATTTTATGCATTTTTGTGCTTTCGGCTGCCTTAAAATTAAAAAATAAAAAATAAAAAAATATATATATATATATATATTTTTTTTATTATTTTATAATTTTTTTTTCATTTTGGAGAATTTTATGCATTTTTGTGCTTTCTGTTGCACTCTACAGGCATTATATGCAGATAAGGTGTTCTCTTGCAATTTCGAAAGAGTACCTGTCATATCCCACAAAAAAAAACAAAAAAAATATTTGTTTCTTGGTACCTAACCTAACTCGGTACCTAACACTGACAAAACCTGTCATATATATATATATATTAAAAAACAGTAAACCATTCAGGTTATAGAGTCTCAGATTCAGAGTACATTTATTGTTTGGGGATTGACCCATTGGAGTACTCTGAATCTGAGACTCTATAAACTGAATGGTTAACTGTTTCTTATATTTTTGGACTTTTTATAATTTTGTTACCTAAAAAGATATTTTTATCTATTTTTTTTGTAAATTTATATAACTCGGTACCTAACCTTATGTACATAGGATTTTTATGTGTCTAGCACCTATATTTCTCTCACAAATTTTTTCTTTCTCTTGCTCCTTTGGTTTGTCATTGTGTGCTTTGGAGGGGTGGTTTCCTCACTCTGCATGACTCTCTTCATCCAATCACTGCAGTCGGCTCTGTAACCCCTCCTCTCTGTTTTCATGCTGCAGTCTGATAGGACAGGAGTGAGCACAGAGGAGTGCTAGTCCCACCTTCACTTATTGGACCTTTTCCCAGTCTGTGTTACAGCTTGGACAAAGATGATGCTGCAGCTGGACAGTATTATGTTTTGTATGTTATGGGGACCCCTAGTGGTATTTTTTAATTTTTTTTAAAAGCCATGATTTCTATAGAAAGGAAATAACATTTCTTATGAAGTGTATTAGAAAAGTTATTCTTTTGCAAAGATGTACGTTACTATTGTAAGCCACGCTTACATATTGTAAAAATGCAGCCGATTTCAATCTTGAAATTACACGTTTTTTGTTTTTTTTAAACTGTGTGTGTACTGACCATCACATCATTACATTAACCCCTAGATGACAAAGGGCATACCTGTACAGCCTTGCCGTCTGAAATTTAAAGTGGTGCTTCAGGGGGGAAAAAATATCTTAAAGGGGTACTCCGCTGCTCAGCGTTTGGAACAAACTGTTCCGAACGCTGGAGCTGGCGCAGGGAGCTTGTGACGTCATAGCCCCGCCCCTTCATGACATCACACCCCCCATCAATACAATTCTATGGGAGGGGGCGTGACAGCCGTCACGTCCCCTCCCATAGACTTGCATTGAGGGGGCGGGGTGTGATGTCATGAGGGGGCAGGGCTATGACATCACAAGCTCCGGGCGCCAGCTTCACTGTTTGGAACAGTTTTTTCCAAACGTTGAGCAGCGGAGTAGCCCTTTAATCATTTCAGTACTTATCAGCTGCTGTATGCTCCAGAGGAAGTTGTGTAGTTCTTTCCAATATGACCACAGTGCTTTCTGCTGACACACCAAAAGCTATCCAGGGCAGGAGCAAATCCCCCATAGCAAACCTCTCCTGCTATGGACTGTTCCTGACATTGACAGAGGTGTCAGCAGAGAGCACTGTGGTCAGACTGGAAATAACTACACAACTTCCTCTGTAGTATACAGCAGCTGATGAGTACTGGAAAGATTAAGATTTTTATATAGAAGTAATTTACAAATCTGTTTAACTTTCTGGCACCAGCTGATGTGAATTTTTTTTTTCCTCTGGAGCTCCCCTTCAACAATTAAGGGTGTACCTAGGTCTATGAAGCTTCTCCCTGGTTTAGGGAGGTGACATGTATTGGGGAGTTTACCTCATCCCGCTGTATTTTACCTGCATTTCATATTTCCCAGAACCTTCTATGTGGAATTTCCCCCTAAATATTGCATGGCTGTCACCAAGCTTTCCATAACTCCTGAATGATAAGTGGCGGGCCAAAATGTGGGGGCAAAAGGTGTATCTGTTATTCAGGAGTTTAAAAAAGCTGTGTGACATCCAACATATGATCCTTCAAGGCCTCCCGCTTTACCCAGCTTTCCCAGGCTTTGATAGAATTAGACAGAGGAATTTTCCACAGATGCGCGTCCCTTCTATTTATCCCTGATCATCCAGATTCCGTTCTCCCATAGCGCTGAGTGAAATAATTTAAGCGCGCGATATGGAGTAGGTCATCGTTGTAACGTGACCTTATTTGCATATAATTTGCATCTAATTTCCCGAAACATCTGTTCCACAATTGGGGGTGGTGAGTGGGTGGAGAAGGGGGGGTGGGGGTGCAGTGTGAAATCTAGGACAAATCTATTAAATTAAATTTAGATTTATTCATGGACGCAACGTTTTTTCATGTAGGGATCGTTTTTGGCTAGAGAGACTGGTTTAGTCACCCATTAAAACGTCCGAACATCTCCCGGCAACACGGCGGCATTTGCATCTCTTCCTGTATTCATACAGATTGACAGTTCAGTTTGGATATCATAAGCTCAAGCAGATAATGAAAATAAAAAAAACTATAAAAAAAAAAAAAGATAAAAATATATATATATATATCTTTTCCTGGGAAAGCTGGGTGATAACCAACATGGCCATTATTAAACACTCTCACAAATATTCCAGAATCCTGTAAAGCAAATTTTATTAGGCCGGGTTCACACTGTGCAAAATTCACTGACATAGAATAAAATATGTAGGTAAATTTGAACCAGCCTAATAGTGGAGTAAGGCAATGTCAATGGTGGATATCAGAACCTGGAAAAGTTGGGTGAATTCTTATGCAATCATTGCAGTAGTTGCAATATTAATGTTATGTTGTGTGATCCCGGGCCGGCTTGCCAAATATAACCAGGACTGAATATGTGTTGTCACGAGTGATACAAACTAACACAACACATTCAGCTCTGCTACATATGCACATTACAATCCCATTAGTCCTAAAAAAGAATCCCATAGATACCAACAGCATAAACTACAGAGCTGTGATCGCCAATGTAAGGCTCTCCAGCTGTTGAAGAACTACAACTCCAAGCATGCCTAGAGAGCCAACGACCCTTGGAGAGGAAGAAAAGAGAGCGTAAGCTCTTGGGACAATTGTTATCATGGGACTTAAAATGTGTTCTTCTCTGCTTGATCTTGTTTTACTGCAGAATCTTATATCGACAAAGCGCCTCAAAAACATCAAAGTAACCAGCCTGGTGGCAAACACAGGGCACTGCCTGGACCCCAGACTGATACATTGTACATAGCTAGCCCTGCTCTCAGCTGAGAAGATACAATTGTATCCAGTCTAGACAATGCTCTGTGAGCTAAACATCCTGGACTCCAGACTGATACATTGTACATAGCTAGTCCTGCTCTCAGCTGAGAAGTGATTGTATCCAGTCTAGACAATGCTCTGTGAGCTAAACATCCTGGACTCCAGACTGATACATTGTACATAGCTAGTCCTGCTCTCAGCTGAGAAGATACAATTGTATCCAGTCTAGACAATGCTCTGTGAGCTAAACAGCCTGGACTCCAGACCGATACATTGTACATAGCTAGTCCTGCTCTCAGCTGAGAAGATACAATTGTATCCAGTCTAGACAATGCTCTGTGAGCTAAACATCCTGGACTCCAGACTGATACATTGTACATAGCTAGTCCTGCTCTCAGCTGAGAAGTGATTGTATCCAGTCTAGACAATGCTCTGTGAGCTAAACATCCTGGACTCCAGACTGATACATTGTACATAGCTAGTCCTGCTCTCAGCTGAGAAGATACAATTGTATCCAGTCTAGACAATGCTCTGTGAGCTAAACAGCCTGGACTCCAGACCGATACATTGTACATAGCTAGTCCTGCTCTCAGCTGAGAAGTGATACAATTGTATCCAGTCTAGACAATGCTCTGTGAGCTAAACAACCTGGACTCCAGACTGATACATTGTACATAGCTAGTCCTGCTCTCAGCTGAGAAGTGATACAATTGTATCCAGTCTAGACAATGCTCTGTGAGCTAAAAACCTGGACTCCAGACTGATACATTGTACATAGCTAGTCCTGCTCTCAGCTGAGAAGTGATACAATTGTATCCAGTCTAGACAATGCTCTGTGAGCTAAACAACCTGGACTCCAGACTGATACATTGTACATAGCTAGTCCTGCTCTCAGCTGGGATGTGATACAATTGTATCCAGTCTAGACAATGCTCTGTGAGCTAAGCATCCTGGACCCCAGACTGATACATTGTATACAGCTAGTCCTGCTCTCAGCTGAGAAGTGATACAATTGTATCCAGTCTAGACAATGCTCTGTGAGCTAAGCATCCTGGACCCTAGACTGATACATTGTATACAGCTAGTCCTGCTCTCAGCTGAGAAGTGATACAATTGTATCCAGTCTAGACAATGCTCTGTGAGCTAAGCATCCTGGACCCCAGACTGATACATTGTATACAGCTAGTCCTGCTCTCAGCTGAGAAGTGATACAATTGTATCCAGTCTAGACAATGCTCTGTGAGCTAAACATCCTGGACTCCAGACTGATACATTGTACATAGCTAGTCCTGCTCTCAGCTGAGAAGTGATACAATTGTATCCAGTCTAGACAATGCTCTGTGAGCTAAACATCCTGGACTCCAGACTGATACATTATACATAGCTAGTCCTGCTCTCAGCTGAGAAGTGATACAATTGTATCCAGTCTAGACAATGCTCTGTGAGCTAAGCATCCTGGACCCCAGACTGATACATTGTACATAGCTAGTCCTGCTCTCAGCTGAGAAGTGATACAATTGTATCCAGTCTAGACAATGCTCTGTGAGCTAAACAGCCTGGACCCCAGACTGATACATTGTACATAGCTAGTCCTGCTCTCAGCTGAGAAGTGATACAATTGTATCCAGTCTAGACAATGCTCTGTGAGCTAAACATTCTGGACTCCAGACTGATACATTGTACATAGCTAGTCCTGCTCTCAGCTGAGGAGTGATACAATTGTATCCAGTCTAGACAATGCTCTGTGAGCTAAACATCCTGGACTCCAGACTGATACATTGTACATAGCTAGTCCTGCTCTCAGCTGAGAAGTGATACAATTGTATCCAGTCTAGACAATGCTCTGTGAGCTAAACAACCTGGACTCCAGACTGATACATTGTACATAGCTAGTCCTGCTCTCAGCTGAGAAGTGATACAATTGTATCCAGTCTAGACAATGCTCTGTGAGCTAAAAACCTGGACTCCAGACTGATACATTGTACATAGCTAGTCCTGCTCTCAGCTGAGAAGTGATACAATTGTATCCAGTCTAGACAATGCTCTGTGAGCTAAACAACCTGGACTCCAGACTGATACATTGTACATAGCTAGTCCTGCTCTCAGCTGGGATGTGATACAATTGTATCCAGTCTAGACAATGCTCTGTGAGCTAAGCATCCTGGACCCCAGACTGATACATTGTATACAGCTAGTCCTGCTCTCAGCTGAGAAGTGATACAATTGTATCCAGTCTAGACAATGCTCTGTGAGCTAAGCATCCTGGACCCTAGACTGATACATTGTATACAGCTAGTCCTGCTCTCAGCTGAGAAGTGATACAATTGTATCCAGTCTAGACAATGCTCTGTGAGCTAAGCATCCTGGACCCCAGACTGATACATTGTATACAGCTAGTCCTGCTCTCAGCTGAGAAGTGATACAATTGTATCCAGTCTAGACAATGCTCTGTGAGCTAAACATCCTGGACTCCAGACTGATACATTGTACATAGCTAGTCCTGCTCTCAGCTGAGAAGTGATACAATTGTATCCAGTCTAGACAATGCTCTGTGAGCTAAACATCCTGGACTCCAGACTGATACATTATACATAGCTAGTCCTGCTCTCAGCTGAGAAGTGATACAATTGTATCCAGTCTAGACAATGCTCTGTGAGCTAAGCATCCTGGACCCCAGACTGATACATTGTACATAGCTAGTCCTGCTCTCAGCTGAGAAGTGATACAATTGTATCCAGTCTAGACAATGCTCTGTGAGCTAAACAGCCTGGACCCCAGACTGATACATTGTACATAGCTAGTCCTGCTCTCAGCTGAGAAGTGATACAATTGTATCCAGTCTAGACAATGCTCTGTGAGCTAAACATTCTGGACTCCAGACTGATACATTGTACATAGCTAGTCCTGCTCTCAGCTGAGGAGTGATACAATTGTATCCAGTCTAGACAATGCTCTGTGAGCTAAACATCCTGGACTCCAGACTGATACATTGTACATAGCTAGTCCTGCTCTCAGCTGAGAAGTGATACAATTGTATCCAGTCTAGACAATGCTCTGTGAGCTAAACAGCCTGGACTCCAGACTGATACATTGTACATAGCTAGTCCTGCTCTCAGCTGAGAAGATACAATTGTATCCAGTCTAGACAATGCTCTGTGAGCTAAACATCCTGGACTCCAGACTGATACATTGTACATAGTGTGATCTATGGTATGCTTTTTATTTCTTTTAAGGACTATTAACCATTGCCCCGCCACCCTACAGCCCAATCCACCACCCCAGCATACAATACAGTGTGTCCTGTGATTTATAAACACACGGTTTCTCCTAATTCAATTTATGAAGGGGAAAGTGTAAGAGGAAAGGTCAGCGCTCTGCACAGTCTGATGGGCCCGGACAGCGACAGACGGGGCTTGTTAGTGGCTCCTGAGACGTCCTCCAGGGAAGATATAGAAGGGGGAAATGGCATTAAAAACCAATCTGATGGGATTATGGAGCCGGGTCCTGGTAACACCGAGCGCTTGTATTATCAGAATCCTAAACCAGAGATATCATCAGATTGAAAATAAATATAAGAATAGATCCGAGCTCTGAAAAGAGGATACGTGATTGACAAAAAGAGTAATCTATAGATCTATCTCTATATATATCTATCTCCTATATATCTATCTATCTCATATCTATATAATATCTATCTCATATCTATCTATCTATCTCATATCTATCTATCTATCTCATATCTATCTATCTATCTATCTATCTAATATCTATCTCATATCTATCTCATATCTATCTCATATCTATCTATCTATCTCATATCTACCAAGTAAACGCAGCAGCACTCCAGCGTAGTGAAGAATAGTGACTTTTATTTATCACCAAAATGCAATAGCGACGTTTCAACCACCTCACGTGGCCGTCCTCAAGCCACGGCTTGAGGACGGCCACGTGAGGTGGTTGAAACGTCGCTATTGCATTTTGGTGATAAATAAAAGTCACTATTCTTCACTACGCTGGAGTGCTGCTGCGTTTACTTGGTTGCTGTATCTAATCGGGGCCCGAGGACCAGGGCCCATCCACAGCCTGCACCCACTGCACCTAGCTCAACTTGAGAGTGCTGCTCCACCTGCTTCTCTATCTCATATCTATCTATCTATCTATCTATCTATCTCATATCTATCTATCTATCTCATATCTATCTATCTATCTATCTAATATCTATCTCATATCTATCTATCTCATATCTATTTATCTATCTCATATCTATCTCATATCTATTTATCTATCTATCTCACATCTATTTATCTATCATCTGTCTCATATCTATCTCATATCTATCTATCTATCTATCTATCTATCTCATATGTATCTATCTCATATCTATCTCATATCTATCTATTATCTATATGTCTTTCTATCTATCTCATATCTATCTATCTATCTAATATCTATCTCATATCTATCTATCTATCTATCTCATATCTATCTATCTCATATCTATCTCATATCTATCTCATATCTATCTATCTATCTATCTCATATCTATCTCATATCTATCTATCTCATATCTATCTATTATCTATATGTCTTTCTATCTATCTATCTCATATCTATCTATCTATCTAATATCTATCTCATATCTATCTATCTATCTATCTCATATCTATCGATCTCATATCTATCTCATATCTATCTATCTATCTCATATCTATCTATCTATCTTTCTCATACCTATCTATCTATTTATCTATCTATCTATCATCATCACTGCCCCTGTCGAGTGCCACCCTAGGCATTGGCCCTTCAGTCTAATATATAGATATAGCCCTGCTCTCCTACCTGTCACTTCTAGAAGATAATGGACCTACCTACCATCCAGAGATAGTGCAGTGTCCCTGTGGGAATTATAATGGTGGTTATACTGGTTGTCTCCCTACACACAGATAAAACAATGACAAGGCTGATTAGAGATGAATATTATAACACTGATCTGCGGCGGATCTTTTGTATACATGGGGCGGGGGGCATTTTATCACTGCAGATACCCATGCCAGTCTATGATGGGATGTGCAGCTGATCAGAGCCGGCTTGTGGGGTGGAGGGATGGCACCGGGCCAGCTCTATCCTGGGGGGCTCTCAGTTGTTGACGCTCCTTCTGTTCGGGCCCCTGGAGACAGGCCGCTCTCTTTCACTGCACTCAGGCCAATGTTTGTGGACACAGCCAATTGGCAGAGCCCCCTCTCCCTGGCAGATGCCATCGTGCCGCTTCCTTCCCCCATTCAAATTAGAATTTTTTCACCAAGTACATTTTTTACATGTCTGGTGTTATCTGTAAGGGGAACATAATGAACCCACTAAATCCATCTATCTCAGTCATATATAGCAGCAACATATTCTGCAGCGCTGCACAGATTATCTATCTAATTATCTATAGGATCTATCTATATCATATCTATCTATCTCATATCTATCTATCTATCTCATATCTATCTATCTATCTATCTATCTTATATCTATATCATATCTATCTATCTCATATATATCTATCTATCTATCTATCTCATATCTATCTATCTCATATCTATCTATCTATCTCATATCTATCTATCTATCTATCTATCTCATATCTATCTATCTATCTCATATCTATCTATCTCATATCTATCTATCTATCTCATATATATCTATCTATCTCATATATATCTATCTCTCTCATATCTATCGATCTCATATCTACTTATCTATCTATCTCATATCTATCTATCTCATATCTATTTATCTATCTATCTCATATCTATCTCATATCTATCTTATATCTATCTATCTATCTCATATCTATCTCATATCTATCTATCTTATATCTATCTATCTATCTCATATCTATCTCTATATATCTTATATCTATCTATAATCATTTATATCATTTATCTATCCCTCTTATATCTATCTCTATATATCTTATATCTATCTATCTCTATATATCTTGTATCTATCTATAATCATTTATCTTTCCTATTTATCTATCCCTCTTATATCTATCTCTATATATCTTAGATCTATCTATCATCATTTATCTTTCCTATTTATCTATCCCTCTTATATCTATCTCTATATATCTTAGATCTATCTATCATCATTTATCTTTCCTATTTATCTATCCCTCTTATATCTATTCTATGGTGCCATCTCTGATACATCTGTTAGAGTTTTCTTCAGATCCTTTCTCCCTCTATGTGAAGAAAACAATGTCGCTCCCCCCACACTTGTCCTGACCGGCCCATCAGGGAGTTCTGCCCCTTTGCATGGCTCACAGCCCACCATGACCATCACCACCATCACTGTTCGCTTCATGGAGATTCCCATGAATTAGATCTCTGCCTGTGTCATTGTCGTCTTTTGTTAGGGACATAAAGCACTTTTCCTATAGGCGATCACTAGTCCAGAAAACTGTGCAGCGCAGGGTGGGTGTTTGGAAAAGTCAGAGATTGGGGGGGGGGAGGGTACTCCATTCATAGAGCGACGGGGACGGAATGTGAGGGGCTGTGATGGTAAAGCAATCACAGGCCTTGTAGTCATTGTACTCCTGATGGGGGGCGCCATTGTGTGCCACATCCCGTACATACACTGCGCACAATAGCCGCTCATTATACGGAAATTAGAAAATAACATCCGAGATCTGTTCATGGCCACATGTGATGGTGTCAGAGGCGGTAGGGCTGGGCTTTGTTACATGTAGTAGTGCTGAGTCATATTTAACAGGGGTGAGAAGATACAGAAGCAGGACTATATGTCGTTCCCTACCGCATTATGGCCAGAGAATGGTTTCCAGGATTACACCAGCAGTGTCCGGGCGCCAGTAATGTGTGATGTCTATTACAGGGTCAGAGGTGTAACCTGAATGCCTGGGCCCCAATGCTAAGTATTCAACCGGTCCCACCACTTTGAGCCATTAAGCCCCCCCCCATGACCTGCATGCCCAGATGCAACTGCAACCTCAGCACTGACACTTATAATTAAGATACACCCCCAGTAGTTAGGTAGGAAATAGCCCTATTAGGTATAAGACCCTCAGTACTTAGGTAGGTATAAGCCCCCCCAGTACTTAGGAAGGGCATCCCAAAATAAATAGAAGCCCCCAGTATTTTGGTAGAGAATCCCCTAATAGGTAGAAGCCCCCAGAACTTAGGTAGGGAATACCCTCTCCCCCCCCCCCCCCCCCCCATTAGGTTGAATCCACAGTACTTAGGTAGGGAATCCTCCCTGTTGTAGGTAGAAGCCCCCAGTACTTAGGTAGGGTCCGGGAATCCCTCCTATTCGGTTGAGGCCCCCATGGTTAAGTAGGGAATCCTCCTTTGTTAAGGAGAAGCCTCCAGTATTTAGGCAGGGAACCTTCCCATATAAGGTTTAGGCCCCAATACTTTGGCAGGGAATACCCCCTATTAGATAGAAGTCCCTAGTAGGTAGGCAGGGTATCCTCTACTTTTAGGAAGAATTCACCTATTAGGATGAAGTGCACTTTAAATAGGTAGGTAGAGAACCCTCTATTTTAGGTAGAAGTCCCCAGTAGGTGGGTATTTAGGTAGGTAGGGAACATCCTATTAGGTAAATTAAATAGTTTCCCCCAATAAGTTCCCTTCAAAAGAAAATAATACAAATTCTACTCACCTTCCCTCCGCTCTTGCACTGAGGCCTCTGCATCCTCCTCTCTATTAGTGATGCAGGACCTTCTCCTTCATTCTGAAGGACCTCATGACATCACGACACCTCACGGCAGGTCCTGCACCACTCAAGATAAATAATAGAGTAAAGGAGAAGGTCCTGCAACACTCCAGGTAACAGAGCCAAAAGGCCTCAGTGTGGGAGCATAGGAAAGGTAAGAGGGATTTTCTTTTATGATCTGCACGTATCAGAATGGGTATCGGGGACATTTGCACAAGTCCCCATGCACATGGAATTAAAGGGGTACACCAGTGGATTTTTTTTTTTTTTTTAAATCAACTGGTGCCAGAAAGTTAAACCGCTTTGTAAATGACTTCTATATAAAAATCTTATCCCTTCCAGTACTTATCAGCTGCTGTATGCTCCAAAGGAAGTTGTGTAGTTCTTTCCAGTCTGACCACAGTGCTCTCTGCTGCCACCTCTGTCCGTATCAGGAACTGTCCAGAGCAGGAGAGGTTTGCTTTGGGGATTTGCTCCTACTCTGGACAGTTCCCGACACGGACAGAGATGTCAGCAGAGAGCACTGTGGTCAGACTGGAAAGAACTACACAACTTCCTCTGGAGTATACAGCAGCTGATAAGTACTGGAAGGATTAAGATTTTTTAAATAGAAGTAATTTACAAATCTGTTTAACTTTCTGGCACCGGTTGATTAAAAAAATTAGTTTTCCACAGCAGTATGCCTTTAAGGAACCTCACACTGCAAGCAAAGTCACCTAAAAAATAAATAAATAAATAAATAAAAATAAAAAACACCATATATATACATAATGATGAACATAATAGTTTTTTTTTTCATACCGTGTGTACACATCCTATAAAATAAGTAAGGATTTGTAAAAAATAAATAAATGAATAAATAAAAAAAAATAAAAAATTATAAAGAATGGTATCACTAAGCAAGTAATACAGAATAGAGAATAATGCAGTACAAGTGTACGCCCCCGCACGCCGCAGGACCCCTCAGTGTGCACTGCTATGTAACATGCACCGCACAGTAGACATCAGGCAATGATTATGATATAGGATAAGATTATACAGACGCATAATATCATTTTCGCTATATACATTATAATCAATGCTCCCCATTCTGTCGAGAACTATAGATTACTATGCAAAGATAAAAGATACACCACAGGGCGGTCGTCTCTAAACTATGGGCCTCCAGCTGTTGCAAAACTACAACTCCCTGCATGCCCGGACAGCTAACGGCTGTCCGGGCATGCTGGAAGTTGTAGTTTTGCAACAGCTGGAGGTCCACAGTTTGGAGACCACTGCCATAGGGTATATATGTAATGCATTATTAGTAGTGTAACAATAACTTTCATTTAAAATAAAGTCGCCTAGGTGTTAGGGGGTCAGGATCCTAAATACGTAGACGATGTCTTTTCCCTGCACCTTGGAAATCTAATTTATTTTTCGATAAAATGTCTAGATGTCATGGACATGTTATGCTCTCTTATTTGGGCTTATCAAGTGCTCATATTTTTTAATTTGTTGTGGCTAATACAGCGCCCACATACCACTTATAATACATTTTATTAAAGGGGTACTCCGGTGGGAAAAAATTTTTTTTCAAATGAACTGGTGCCAGAAAGTTAGACAGATTTAATGGAGAAGTATCATAGGAAAAATGTATCATTGGATAGGGGATACGTTTTAGGTTGCGTAGGGTCTGACCGATGGGAAACCCCTCCTCGATATCCTGCATGGGGCGCCACCCCCCACCCCTGCACGAAGCGGCGACCGCTTGCCTCCTCTATATTTACTCTATGGGGAATGCTGGAGATAGCCGAATGACTCTTTCACAGAGATATATGGAGGGAGCATGGCGGCCCCCACTTCTTGCAGGGGTCGTGACGTGCCACTTCCGGGGAGAGCTGGGGGCCCCATACAGGAGATCGCAGTGGTCAGACCTCCCCTCCGCAATCTAAAACTTATCTCCTATCCTTTGGATACGTATTTTGCCATGATATATCTCCTTTAATCCTTTCTGTATTTATCAGCTGCTGTATGCTCCAAAGGAAGTTGTGTAATCCTTTCCAGTCTGACCACAGTGCTCTCTGCTACCACCTAATGTGGGGAACTATGGTGCCAACCTAATGTGGAGGAACTATGCTGCCAACCTAATGTAGGGGAACTATACTGCCAACCTAATGTGGAGGAACTATGCTGCCAACCTAATGTGGGGGAACTATGCTGCCAACCTAATGTGGGTGGACCTATACTGCCAAGCTAATGTGGGGGAATTATACTGCCAACCTAACGTGGGGGAACTATGCTGCCAACCTAATGTGGGGGAACTATGCTGCCAACCTAATGTGAGGGAACTATGCTGCCAACCTAATGTGAGGGAACTATGCTGCCAACCTAATGCGGGGAACTATGCTGCCAACCTAATGTGGGGAACTATGCTGCCAACCTAATGTGGGGGAACTTTGCTGCCAACCTAATGTGGGGGGACCTATACTGCCAACCTAATGTGGGGAACTATGCTGCCAACCTAATGTGGAGGAACTATGCTTTCAACCTAATGTGGGGGAACTATACTGCCAACCTCATGTGGGGGAACTATGCTGCCAACCTAATGTGGGGGAACTATGCTGCCAACCTAATGTGAGGGGACCTATGCTGCTAACCTAATGTGGGGGAACTATGCTGCCAACCTAATGTGGAGGAACTATGCTGCCAACCTAATGTGGGGGAACTATGCTGCCAACCTAATGTGGGGGAACTATGCTGCCAACCTAATGTGGGGGGACCTATACTGCCAACCTAATGTGGGGGAACTATGCGGCCAACCTAACGTGGGGGAACTATGCTGCCAACCTAATGTGGGAGAACTATGCTACCAACCTAATGTGAGGGAACTATACAAAAATATAAAATTGTACTATTCTGATCCTTATAATATTTTTCTTTATATGGCGATGTAAGAGGGCTCATTTTTTGCGCTGTGATTTGTAGTTTTTATCGGTACCATTTTTGTTTTGATGGGACTTTTCAATAGCTTTTTAGAATTTTTTTTTATGGTATTTGAAGTGACTTTTGGGACCCACTTTTGATTTTGCCCAGGGCCACGCTAAGCCTAAAACTGGCCCTGCTTCTTTATTTTACCTGATGTAGTGTAGGATACTTAGCTGGGCATCTTGAGCTGCAAGAATTAGGGCTTATTCACACAAAATTCCGCTCAGGACTTTCTCCTCTGCAGCAACCTTCCATTGTTTTCAATGGGATTCTACTGCCCCGTGCACACAGCAGAATTTACTTTGGATTTACTAAAGACACTGGTGTACTTCCAGCAGGAGGTAAGGCTGCGCCAGTAGAGCTATGTTCACATTGCAAAAAAAATTATTGTGTGGAATTCTGCCAGAAAAGTCAGCCGAAAATATACTGCTTAAATCTACTGCACGTTGTATTCAATGGAAATTCCGCTGTTCCATTCACACGGCGGGAAATTCTGCCGCCGAAATTCCGGATTCCACAAAAAAAACACATTTAATTTTTAGGAATTCACCTGCGGAATCTCATTGAACGCAATGGGGCTTTGACTTTCGTCAGAATTCGGTGTTTTGAGCACGCCGAAATTCTGTCACATTCCACAAAACTGCTAAGGTTCTGCAGCAAGCTCTGCAGAACGGAATTTAGGTGGAATAGCAAAATTTCCACCGTGTGAATAAAGCCTTAAAGGGGTACTCCGCCCCTAGACATCTTATGCCCTATCCAAAGGATAGGGCATAAGATGTCTGATCGTGGAGGTCCCGCAGCTCGGATCCCCGCAATCTTGGGATATCTGGCCACGCTCCCTCAATGCAAGTCTATGGGAGGGGGCGTGGCATCCGCCATGCCCCTCCCATAGACTTGCATTGAGGGGGCGTGGTTTAAAGGCACGAGGGGGCGTGGTCATGATGGCACGACCCCCGCCGCCCGCTCCAAGTGTTCGGAACAAAATGTTCCAAACACTGGGGAAATGGAGTATTCCTTTAAAGGGGTATTCCAGGAAAAAAACTTATATATATATATATCAACTGGCTCCTGAAAATTAAACAGATTTGTAAATTACTTCTATTGAAAAAAAAATCTTAATCCTTCCAATAATTATCAGCTGCTGAAGTTGAGTTGTTCTTTTCTGTCCAGTTGAGTTGTTCTTTTCTGTCCAGTGTCCAGCTCTCTGCTGACATCTCTGCTTGTCTCAGGAACTGCACAGAGCAGAAGAGGTTTGCTATGGGGATTTGCTTCTACTCTGGACAGTTCCCGAGACAGGTGTCATCAGAGAGCACTTAGACAGAAAAGAACAACTCAATTTCAGCAGCTCATAAGTACTGAAAGGATTAAGATTTTTTAATAGAAGTCATTTACAAATCTGTTTAATTTTATGGAGCCAGTTCATATATAAAAAGTTTTTTTCCTGGATAACCCCTTTAATACTCCTACTTCTTCTTTACAGTGAACGCTGGTCGGTGGGGCGATAGTCAGCAGGGGTTCTGGCTGCTGCTCCGCTAAACAGAACAGGGAATATATATATACACATGAGCATCTCAGGGCTTCTATAACTTTCCAGGTGTTGAGTAGCCATGAATAAATGTACTTTTACATTAGGACTTTCAGCCTCCACATCGTAATTTACACCTGAAACTAGTCTGGGTATTTGCACATGTCTCTGTTTGTGCAAGTCTGTGAATATATATATCTCAAGAGCCTACGTTGTGCAATCTGCACCCAGCTGGCGATTGTGCAGGAAACGGTTAAATTGGTTATCCAGGATTTGGAATAGTGAAAAAAATGGTCCCAAATTGCATTAAATAAACAAAGCTGCAGTTATTTACCTCCCGTTTCTGTGCTGATCCCCGATTCAGGCTCTGGTCTCATCCCGGTCTTCCTCTTGGAGCAGACATCACGTGACGGACGCAGCCAATCGGCAGCCCCAGCAGTCACATATTGTCCTCCGGGCATCACTGCTTCCATTGTTAAAGGGGTACTCCACCCCTAGACATCTTATCCCCTATCCTTCGGATAAGGGGATAAGATGTCTGATTGCAAGGGTCCCGAAGTGCTGGAGGGTCTGGGTCCCGACCACCGTAACGGAAGAGGGTGACGTAACGACTCCGACCCCGTGTAACGTCACGCCCCCTCCCATAGACTTGCATTGAGGGGATGGGGCGTGACATCACACGGGGAGGAGTCGTGACGTAACGGACTTCCATTCCGGGGTCGGGACTCAGACCCTCCAGCGCTTCCTGAGAAGAAACAGGTGGGTGCCGCATGCTATATTGTGGGGGTCCCCAGCGGCGGGACCCCCGTGATCAGACATCTTATACCTTATCCTTTGGATAGGGGATAAGATGTCTTGGGGTGGAGTACTCCTTTAAAGACGTACTCCGGTGGAAAACTATTTTATTTTTTTTTTTATTACCCGGTGCCAGAAAGTAACACAGATTTGTAAATTACTTCTATTTAAAAAATCTTAATCCTTCCAGTATTTATCCGCTGCTATGTAATACAAAGGAAGATCTTTTCTTTTTGAATTTCCTTTCTGTCTGACCACAGTGCTCTTTAAAATTCCTAATCTTCCAGTACTTATCAGCTGCAGTATGCTCCAGAGGACAGTTCCTAAAATGGACAGAGGTGTCAGCAGAGAGCACTGTGGTCAGACTGGAAAGAACTACACAACTTCCTCTGGAGCATACAGCAGCTGATAAGTACTGGAAGGATTAAGAGTTTTAAAGAGAAGTAATTTACAAATCTGTTTAACTTTCTGGCACCAGTTGATAAAAAAAATAAAAAAATAAAGTACCCCTTTAATGTCCCAAGTATATCATGTGGCCATTACTGTTAGGGCGGTCATGTGACTTTAACTCCAAAATGAAGACCCGGATGCCTACAGGAGGCTTAATTGTGAAAACAGTGCAGGATCAGGGAGATAAGAAACTACTGCTTAGAAATGTTAATGTACTTGGAATCATTCTTTAAAAAAAATACATTCTAAAAACTGGATAATTCCTTAAAATAGGCATCTGCTGAGCTGGAGTGTTGTTTGTTTTGTGACTAACCCCCACTATGTATCTATCTATCTATCTATCTACATATCTTACATCTATCTCAAATCTATCTATCTATTTATCTATCTCATATATATCTATCTATCTCATATCTATCTATCTATCTATCTATCTATCTCATATCTATCTATCTCATATCTATCTCATATCTATCTATCTCATATCTATCTATCTATCTCATATCTATCTATCTATCTCATATCTATCTCATATTTATCTATCTCATATCTATCTATCTATCTATCTCATATCTATCTCATATTTATCTATCTCATATCTATCTATCTATCTCATATTTATCTCATATCTATCTCATATCTATCTATCTATCTCATATCTACCTATCTCATATCTATCTATCTCATATATATCTATCTATCTCATATCTATCTATCTCATATCTATCTATCTCATATCTACCTATCTTATACCTATCTATCTCATATCTATCTATCTATCCATCTAACTATCTATCTCTATCTATCTCATATCTATCTATCTATCTATCTCATATCTATCTATCTATCTATCTATCTCATATCTATCTATCTATCTATCTCATATCGATCTATCTATCTATCTATCTATCTCATATCTATCTATCTCATATCTATCTATCTGTCTATCTCATATATATCTATCTATCTCATATCTATCTATCTATCTCATATCTATCTATCTATCTATCTATCTATCTATCTATCTATCTCATATCTATCTATCTCATATCTATCTATCTCATATCTACCTATCTATCTCATATCTATCTATCTCATATCTATCTATCTATCTCATATCTATCTATCTCATATCTATCTATCTATCTATCTATCTATCTCATATCTATCTATCTATCTATCGTACAGTGGCAGACCTTGGTGGGCCTTATGTATAAGCTTTAAGTTACTTGCACATAAAAAAAAAAAAATCAAGGAAAGGGCTCATTTAATTTTTTTTTCATCATTTCTCAAATTCATTCCTCAATAATGTATAGGATAATGTATTTCTAGCATAAATTCATCTTCCACGTATAATTTATTCATTTCAATCCACAGTAGGCCCCAACAGCTGGAATTCCTGGTGGGACCTCCAGACATCAGTACAATACAGACTGAATGGTGAGCTCTGTAATATTGTCATATTATCCTGTATTTTCGCCCAATATCATGTCCACCTGCACAAGAGGCACAATATACTGGCGCATAGGAAGGCGAAGTCTTATCAGCTGTGTCCTGCAGCACTGAATGGGTTAACATATTAAAAAAAAAATTCAAAATGCAGGAATGAGCCCGCAAAGCCCCCGCTGTGTCTGTAATTTAACGTGCAGAGAGGTAATCTGAATCTCCATGCTGGATTTTCACTTTAGAAATGGAAGCAAGAGAGGGGTGACTGGTCTCCCACAGACTGTACAAGAGACGGGAGGCGGCGGATTTCACAGAACGTGACATTTACTCAATAACCTCCTCACAGAAAACTTTCTGAACAATTACATTAACACATTCCATCTATTGTAACTCAAAGTATATCTATGTATAGAGAAGATTCCCTCATTACTTAGAATGCATAGGGATCAGATAATGACCACGTGAGAGTGTCTATTATTAACTATTACATTACTGGCCTCTGTGGACAGGCATATAACTACTATAGTACTGCCCCTATGTACAAGAATATAACTACTATAATACTGCCCCCTATATACAAGAATATAACTACTATAATACTGCCTCCTATATACAAGAATATAACTACTATAATACTGCTCCTATATACAAGAATATAACTACTATAATACTGCCCCTATGTACAAGAATATAACTACTATAATACTGTCTCCTATATACAAGAATATAACTACTATAATACTGCTCCTATATACAAGAATATAACTACTATAATACTGCCCCTATGTACAAGAATATAACTACTATAATACTGTCTCCTATATACAAGAATATAACTACTATAATACTGCTCCTATATACAAGAATATAACTACTATAATACTGCTCCTATATACAAGAATATAACTACTATAATACTGCTCCTATGTACAAGAATATAACTACTATAATACTGCTCCTATATACAAGAATATAATAACTATAATACTGCTCCTATATACAAGAATATAACTACTATAATACTGCTCCTATATACAAGAATATAACTACTACAATACTGCTCCTATATACAAGAATATAACTACTATAATACTGCTCCTATATACAAGAATATAACTACTATAATACTGCTCCTATGTACAAGAATATAACTACTATAATATTCCTGTATACAAGAATATAACTACTATAGTACTGCCCCTATGTAAAAGAATAATACTAATATAATGCTCCTATATACAAGATTATAACTACTATAATACCGCTCCTATATACAAGAATATAACTACTATAATACTGCTCCTATATACAAGAATATAACTACTATAATACTGCTTCTATATACAGCAATATAACTACTATAATACTGCTCTTATATACAAGAATATAATTACTATAATACTGCCTCCTATATACAAGAATATAACTACTATAATACTGCCTCCTATATACAAGAATATAACTACTATAACACTGCTCCTATATACAAGAATATAACTACTATAATACTGCTCCTATATACAAGAATACAACTACTATAATACTGCTCCTATATACAAGAATATAACTACTATAATACTGCTGCTATATACAAGAATATAACTACTGTAATAATGCTCCTATATACAAGAATGTAACTACTATAATACTGCTCCTATATACAAGAATATAACTACTATAATACTGCCTCCTATATACAAGAATATAACTACTATAATACTGCCTCCTATATACAGGAATATAACTACTATAATACTGCTCCTATATACAGGAATATAACTACTATAATACTGCTCCTATGTACAAGAATATAACTACTATAATACTGCTCCTATATACAAGAATATAACTACTGTAATAATGCTCCTATATACAAGAATGTAACTACTATAATACTGCTCCTATATACAAGAATATAACTACTATAATACTGCCTCCTATATACAAGAAAATAACTACTATAATACTGCCTCCTATATACAGGAATATAACTACTATAATACTGCTCCTATATACAGGAATATAACTACTATAATACTGCTCCTATGTACAAGAATATAACTACTATAATACTGCTCCTATATACAAGAATATAACTACTATAATACTACTCCTATATACAAGAATATAACTATATAATACTGCTCCTATATACAAGAATATAACTACTATAATACTGGCTCCTATATACAAGAATATAACTACTATAATACTGCCTCCTATATACAAGAATATAACTACTATAATACTGCCTCCTATATACAAGAATATAACTACTATAATACTGCTCCTATATACAAGAATATAACTACTATAATACTGCTCCTATATACAAGAATATAACTACTATAATACTGCTCCTATATACAAGATTATAACTACTTTAATACTGCTCCTATATACAAGAATATAACTACTATAATACTGCTCCTATATACAAGATTATAACTACTATAATACTGCTCCTATATACAAGAATATAACTACTATAATACTGCTCCTATATACAAGAATATAACTACTATAATACTGCTCCTATGTACAAGAATATAACTACTATAATACTGCTCCTATATACAAGAATATAACTACTGTAATAATGCTCCTATATACAAGAATGTAACTACTATAATACTGCTCCTATATACAAGAATATAACTACTATAATACTGCCTCCTATATACAAGAAAATAACTACTATAATACTGCCTCCTATATACAGGAATATAACTACTATAATACTGCTCCTATATACAGGAATATAACTACTATAATACTGCTCCTATGTACAAGAATATAACTACTATAATACTGCTCCTATATACAAGAATATAACTACTATAATACTACTCCTATATACAAGAATATAACTATATAATACTGCTCCTATATACAAGAATATAACTACTATAATACTGGCTCCTATATACAAGAATATAACTACTATAATACTGCCTCCTATATACAAGAATATAACTACTATAATACTGCCTCCTATATACAAGAATATAACTACTATAATACTGCTCCTATATACAAGAATATAACTACTATAATACTGCTCCTATATACAAGAATATAACTACTATAATACTGCTCCTATATACAAGATTATAACTACTTTAATACTGCTCCTATATACAAGAATATAACTACTATAATACTGCTCCTATATACAAGATTATAACTACTATAATACTGCTCCTATATACAAGAATATAACTACTATAATACTGCTCCTATATACAAGAATATAACTACTATAATACTGCTCCTATATACAAGAATATAACTACTATAATACTGCTCCTATATACAAGAATATAGCTACAATAATACTGCTCCTATATACAAGAATATAACTACTATAATACTGCTCCTATATACAAGAATTTAACTACTATAATACTGCTCCTATATACAAGATTATAACTACTATAATACTGCTCCTATATACAAGAATATAACTACTATAATACTGCTCCTATATACAAGATTATAACTACTATAATACTGCTCCTATATACAAGAATATAACTACTATAATACTGCTCCTATATACAAGAATATAACTACTATAATACTGCTCCTATATACAAGAATATAACTACTATAATACTGCTCCTATATACAAGAATATAGCTACAATAATACTGCTCCTATATACAAGAATATAACTACTATAATACTGCTCCTATATACAAGAATTTAACTACTATAATACTGCTCCTATATACAAGAATATAACTACTATAATACTGCCCTTATACGTTAGAATATACATGTTTCTCACACTCGTCTATATTGCGCTGTACATTGACACTATGGCAGTAGTAAATATGGGGCTCTGCACTTTTTATGAGGTAAAATATGGGGGGGACCAGAAATGTAGGATGCGGGAGGATCTAATCTCCAACAAGATGGAAATTTACGAGGCGCTGGTAATAGATCTCCCCAGTGTCTAATAAAATGCAGATTGTATTTTTCATCACGGTTCAATAATACGCTTCTTTGTGAGGAGGACGGGATCGGGGAGTAAATCACGGGTGTTTTCATGTACACAGTGAAGACTGCCGCCTGAAATGTTGTGATTGGTATAAAATATGACTGCCAGCAGCCTTGTGATGTCAGCACCAAGCTTTATAGAGAAAGATCATTCTCAATTTAACGGAAAGGAGAAAAAAAATCCTAAAAATATGACAGTGAAAGCATTTACATATGAAATCCAAGAATCTACATTATAGAAAAGGCTTCAGCGCAGACACAAGTGGTAATACGGCGTGTCCTGTACTATACACAATCTAATTTATATACCGCACAGGCCCCGCAGAGCACCACAAGGATAACCAACATCCTGAGGATACCCACCGCTACAGGGAACACTAACAACAGCTACTACAATGAAATACAAATATTCTTATTACACTACATTATTTAACATAGGTGATAATATAGCAGTTATATTCTAGTGCATAGGGGGCAGTATTATAGTAGTTATATTCTTGTAGCAGTATTATAGTAGTTATATTCTTGTATATAGGAGCAGTATTATAGTAGTTATATTCTTGTATATAGGGGCAGTATTACAGTAGTTATATTCTTATATATAGGAGCAGTATTATAGTAGTTATATTCTTGTACATAGGAGGCAGTATTATAGTAGTTATATTCTTGTAGCAGTATTATAGTAGTTATATTCTTGTATATAGGAGCAGTATTATAGTAGTTATATTCTTGTATATAGGGGCAGTATTACAGTAGTTATATTCTTATATATAGGAGCAGTATTATAGTAGTTATATTCTTGTACATAGGAGGCAGTATTATAGTAGTTATATTCTTGTATATAGGAGCAGTATTATAGTAGTTATATTCTTGTATATAGGATTCAGTATTATAGCAGTTGTATTCTTGTATATAGGGAGCAGTATTATAGTAGTTATATTCTTGTATATAGGAGCAGTATTATAGTAGTTATATTCTTGTATATAGGAGCAGTATTATAGTAGTTATATTCTTGTATATAGAGCAGTATTATAGTAGTTATATTCATGTATATAGGAGCAGTATTATAGTAGTTATATTCTTGTATATAGGAGCAGTATTATAGTAGTTATTTTCTTGTATATAGGAGCAGTATTATAGTAGTTATATTCTTGTATATAGGAGCAGTATTATAGTAGTTATATTCTTGTATATAGAAGCAGTATTATAGTAGTTATATTCTTGTATATAGGAGCAGTATTATAGTAGTTATATTCTTATATATAGGAGCAGTATTATATATATAGAGTCATAATAAACTTAAAAAGTCCACATTTGCTGGGAAAGGAAAAAAAAAACTGAAAAAAAAAACAACAACATCACATCATCTGTGTTAAACCAAAGAGACATTCCTCCATAATTTCCCATTATTTTGGTTCCTCCGTATCTCTAATGACTTTACCCACTGGAGCTCGGACATGATCTGTCTTACTGCTGTGATGTGGTGGAATGGCTCATTGTGTATGGACACTCGGGTTCTCATGTGCCAATGGTAATATTTAATTACAGTAATTATTATGTACATAGTCTCTCTGTCTACAGTCCTGTTACTGGATAGTACAGCATATATGATGTCAGGATATGTCAGGGACTGCAGTAATGGGATGTTCAGCTTACCGGACACTTCTTCCCATATCCTCCTCCCGCCCCTGCAGTCAGATATGAAATGCTCCATAGTCTCCTCCTGCTGACAACCCAGAGGACAGTTCCTATCAGAAACGCTTAGATATTTTAGATTACCCCTGACAAAGAGCCTCCCATGGAGTGACAGCCAAGCTATGTCAAATAACTTTGCGGGGAGTCGTTTCCCATTGAGGAACCTAAGACTTTCTTGTAAAGCGCTGGTCACACAATTCCTCAAGGCAAGCGGAGAACAGAAGAAAGCCCTACAGATCCTCACATATAGGTCCTTCCTTGGCTTACTCTCTATATAAGACTTCTCAATGCGCCATCTCTTCAGACATCTGAGCCCGTATTCCAGGTACTGGGGGAGGTAGTCACGCGTCCATCTCCCCCTTTTGAGACTGCCACCTCGCACCCAAGACTCTGCAAAAGGCAATATCCAGTCCCTGATACTATTCGCCCACAGGGAGCTGTTGTTTGAGTCCAGGCAACCACAATTTACTTTTAGAAACATGGAGTCAAAGAACACCCTTGGATTCAGCATATCCAACCCACCCTCTCTCCTCTGTAGGTAGGTGACCCCTCTTTTTATCAGGTTCAACCTGTTCCCCCAGAACATTTGGAAGAACAGGCTAAAGAGCTGAGCGGAGAAACATTCTGGCAAAGGAAAAACAACAGAGACATACAAGAAGACGGGGACCAGGTAAGTCTTCAACATTTTAACCCTTTCTCTATAGGTCAGCCTCCAGTTCTTCCATCGCTGAACCTTTGCATTTCCGGCTTCCAACTTCTCTTCCCAATTTAGTTTGGCGTTATCGTCCCTCCCGAATTTGACCCCTAAGATTTTAATATAGGAGGAGGCTCTCACAAATTGGGGCAGATCAAAATCTGGATCAGTATCTGATACCCAGAGAGCTTGACTCTTCTCAAGGTTGACCAGAGACCCTGAGGCCTCCGAGTAACTTCTGATGGCCGCAGACAACATCTCCACCTCACGAGGCTCAGATATCGCTACAGTCACATCATCCGCATAGGCAACAACACTCAGGGGCAGGCAGTGGGGGACCGGCACCCCCTGAAAACCACACTCCTGAAGTGACCTCAGAAACGGGTCTAAGGTGAATACATACAGCAGCGGACTCAGTGGGCAACCTTGTCTCACCCCCGCCTCAACCCTGAACGTGTCACCCTGCCAACCATTGATCAGAGGAAAGCTCTCGGCCTCACAATACAAAGTCTTCAGCCAATCGATGAATTGTCCCGAAATACCGTACTTTGACAAAGTGGCCCATAGATACTCATGATCCACTCTGTCAAAGGCTTTAGCCTGGTCAAGACTCACAACATATCTCCCACACCTCAGGGCTTTACATCTCTCAAACATCTCCCTTATGGAGATCACTGCCCCAGAGATGTTCCGCCCTTTTACTGTGCCATACTGACAGCCTGCCAACAGTGCCGGGGACAGACAAACTAACCTAGAAAACAGGATTTTTGCCAGAATCTTCCTGTCGACATTCAAGAGGGCAATCGGCCTCCAGTTCTTGATGTCACTCGGCTCTTTACCTTAAGACAGCAGAATCAGCGAGGACACTCTCATGGATGGAGGCATCAGGTGACTTTCTAGACAATTTGTGTAAACATCCACGAGAATTGGGGCCAAGAGGTCTCTGAATGTCTTATAGAATTCTGCTGTTATCCCATCTGGACCTGGTGCCTTCTTCACATGTAACTTATCAATGGCCTCTTTAACCTCTGCCACCGTCAATTCTGCTGTCAAAGGAGAAAAGTCCAAATCATTAGTATCAGGGAGCGGAGTTGCCTCCAAGAATTGGGTCATCTTGTCTCTATCCAAAACCTTCCTCTGAAACAAGTCAGCATAGTACGATCTCACCACCCCCAGGATACCCTCCCGAGATTCCTGCAAAACACCCTGGGAGTCAGTGAGACCGGTGACAGATTTATTTGCCACCCGCTCCCGGCAATTCTCAAAGGGATCAGGAGACCCTAAGGACCCATAATCCCGTTCAAGAACCAGGGAGGTATACCTGCTGTACTGATACTGCCTTATCTCAGATTTCAGGCGGTCTATCCTTTGTTGGTCCCCACCCGCCGAATATAGTGACTCCAATTCTTTGCGCAGCTTAAGATACTGGCCATACTTACTCTTCCCCTTTATAACTGACAGTCTCTTTAAGAGGGTTCTGATCTCATCCTTGACATCCTCCCACCAGGCGGCCATATCATCATAGAAGTCCACCCTCTCTAGCTGACCCTGTATAAGAGAGTGAACCTGTCTCTGCACAGACGGATCCTCTAATAGGCTGGAATTCAGTCTTCACAACCCTCTACCTGTCTCAGGACACTGTGTAACACTCAAACAAAAATATAAGGCCAGATGGTCAGAATAAGGGACGACTTTCTCATCTTTCTCACCAATGGTCTCTTTAGGACTAACCAGAGCTAAATCTATACGTCTACTTCTTCCACCACAAAAATAGGTAAACTTTGCCTTCCGACCACCCTGCACAAACACATCTGACAACCTGGCCTGTAGAATGATTTGGTTTAAGACCTTGGAGTCTCGGGTTAGAGGTCTATTAGATGTTCTTTCACTAGATGTTCTGGAGGCATTAAAATCTCCGGCCATGATGACAGGGACAGATGTAAAGAGATATGGCTTCACTTCATTATAAAGGTTAACCCTTTCAGTCACTGTCTGTGATCCATAGATATTAATAAGTCGGAGCCTTCTACCCCGAATAGTAACTTCTAGCATTAGGCACCTTCCCATCAATACCTCTGTCAGCCTATGTATAGTTACATCATTGGTGGTAAACAGGATAGAGACCCCGCCACTTGGTTCCACAGCCAGTGACCAGAAGGACGGACCAAACCGCCATTCCCGCTCTGCTTCACGTAACAGTCCTAGAGTATTTAAACGTGTCTCCTGTAAGAAGAAGACATCGGCATCAATAGACTTTAGATGGTCATAAACCGCGTGTCTGGTCCTCCTCACTCTGACACTGTTCACATTACTGGAGAACACTTTAAGGGTAAAGTCGGCCATCATAACAAAGGAAAGCAGAGATATCACCCCCATCATCACAGATCTGAGTCTGAGCCCTCCTGCTGACCACCTGTTTCCATGTCCGATTCGGACAGATGTTTATCTCGTGGGGGGTCTCCTTTTTGTGGGGGGATCACCCTCTTGGTCCTCATTAAATTCATCTATCACTCTCTTTAGCTCCCTCTCCATCTCTTCCTCAACGTCTGACTCTGATAGGACACTGTACCTATTTGTGATGGACATGACACCTGACTCGGGGTCTACTTTCTTTTTGGAGGGTTTTTGGACAGTGGTCCATCCCTCCTCAGGCTTACGACTGGTTTTATCTTTTTTCCGTCTCTTCTGCGGATTTATTGATGCTGGGGCAGAAGAAGACATGGCCACAACCTGCTCAGTGACCTCCCTGTTCCCCTCAGTGGCTCTTGGCTGGGACTGGTCGGGCACTGTGTCACCAATATTGTCACCGCTAATGTCACCAATATTGTTACCCATATTGTCACCGCTAGTGTCACCCATTTTATGCTGAGGCTCGGGCTGTGTCACTGCTGACCCTGACACCAATGTCTCCCCCTCCAGGTCCTCTGCCCCCTCCAGCAGGTCCTCTTCACGGAAGTCCTTACAGATGTTATGCCAGGCGTCAGGACAGTCCCTGTGGGAGTGACCGGTCTTACCACAGAGGTTGCAGCGGATGTTCTGGCAGGTGGCGCTGACATGGCCGATCTCCCCACATAAATTACACTTCACCAGGGTGCACACACTCGCGATATGACCGGTCTTCCCACACTTGAAGCATTTTCTGGGCTGACCTGCATAGAAACAAACCCATTTCTCCCGGCCAATGAAGAATGAATTGGGCAGATGTTGGGTAATGTTATCAATCTGCCGTAACTTTACCAGGACCTTCCACCCTCCCGTCCATATGCCGTCCTCATCCCTGGTCTTAGTCAGGTCTGACATTAGGTCACAGTGTCTCTTTAACCATACGACAATATCCTGGGGGGGGACAGACTTGTTCCAGAATATAATGGTGACGTTTGCTGTGTCTGGTCTGGAGATGGGGACAAAGCTGAACTTATTCCAGCAATCAGCATCTCTCACCCGGGTGACATGGGCCCAGAAGCGATCCAGGTCAGACATGAGTTTGAAGCTGACGTCATAGCCCTGCCTGTCAGGAAGGTTTATCACTGCCAGGATGTTAGATGGCAGGAAGCCCATTTGGTGGCACAGAAGTTCACGGACCACAAACCTCCTGTCAGGCAGCTCCTCCTTGGCCCCTCTATGTCTGAACCTGACCACATTCCTCCTCTTGAAAGCCTGACCAGTGTAGTTTACATTGGACATGAATGGTGACCCACGACTCCAGGCATTACCAGAGGAGGCGCCACTACTTCTACCCTCCTGCTGTACTTGGGGGCGCTGTGGTGGCTGCTGACCAGCTGTACTATGGGTTTCTGACACTTGTGTGACTAAAGGGGGAAAGTGTTGTGCATCAGACTGTACAGCCCCCTCCCCACCATCAACCTCTATTCTCTGGGGGTCACAAGCCTCTGAAGGCTGAACTAATGGTGGACCTGACCCCAGAGATGACCCCAGATCCCACACAGACTGTGAAGCGCTCCCCTCTGCAGACACATTATCAGATAAATCACATACAGTCATATCAGTGAAGTCACTGGCAGTATGATTCTGCACTACAGAGCCCAGCAAGCCCTGCAGAGCCATGTCCTGTGAGCTCTCTGCTGCACTGCTGCCTTCAGGTAAGAGTCCACAGTCCTGCTGCTCTCTACTGCCCTCCAGGGGCTTGTGGTGACTGCACTGCTATTACAGAGTTACCTTCAGGTATGTGTCCATAGTCCTGCTTCACCGTGCTGACTGCTGGGACTTGTGGTACCTCTGGAGGAGTCTCTGCAGGTCTCTGCTGTTGCTGGACACTTTCTCCCGCTTGCCTGTACAAATTTCCTTTCTCAAAAGGGAAGCTGGCTGGTCTGAGGAGTGGTCTTGTACAGGACTGCTGGATGTCCTCTTGTCTTGTACAGGACTGCTGGGTGTCCCCTGGTGAGGCTGAAGACTTGGGTTCAGCAGTAGATGGAGAGGACTTTGGCGCTGGTCTTTCCTTATATCCCTCAAATCTTTGCTGATTCCTGAAGGTTTCATCGACTGGTCCCATCTGGTTCAATACGTCCTCCATGTCCTGCACAGTGTCAGCGAGCTGCACAGCGAGGGAGCTCAGCTTCTTGTCATGGACGGCATGGTTATTGGGGTTTGCTGCCTTTAGCTTGTATATACAGTCTATTTGTTTCTGCAGCTGTAACTTTGTCTTTTTTAAAGTCTCAAGTCTCTTTACCAGAGCTGGGATCTGCTCGGCCAGACAGAGTTCAGGCGCCCGCTGAATATTGGGGGGCCGCGCTGGTGGGGTACTCACAGGACTCTGCTTCTGAGGTGGCATCTGACTTGGTGCGGCTGTGGTCACTGCTGCAGGGTCACAATCTCCAGACTGGGGACTGGGCCCCTGTTTTTTTCCAGTGACCGCACTTGTGGCCCCCTGAAGCCTTCCTGGTGTATTCCCTCTGGTCTCATCTGGCGTGTTGGTGACTTTTGCGCTGCTCCCGCTCCCGTATCTTGTGCGGTCAGAACGTATTAGGACAGGCTGCTGCAGATTCTCCTGCATGGTCTGCTTCTCCAGGGATGTTCTCCTCTGTCTGACTGCAGGAGGGGTGGATTGTACCTGCAGCCATTACCTTTCTTGATGAAGTTTCTTTCTTCACTTCCACAACTTTCTTCTCATCTGTGCTTCTTGCTGCACTGAGACTACTGACATTCTGGACATTTCCATCTTCCAAATCAACTTTTGGATGTTCATCCAGGGTTTGAGGTGTCTGGGGATTAACTCCCAGAATAGGCCTTGAAGCCTGGGCCTTGCTTGGGGAGCTTCCCCACCCAGGGTGGCCCCTCCCTGGGCTTTCTCCAGACATCAGGAGAACTACACAGACACAACCTCTCAGCTAGGAGGCAGTATTATAGTAGTTATATTCTTGTATATAGGAGCAGTATTATAGTAGTTATATTCTTGTATATAGGAGCAGTATTATAGTAGTTATATTCTTGTATATAGGAGACAGTATTTTAGTAGTTATATTCTTGTATATAGGAGCAGTATTATAGTAGTTACATTCTTGTATACAGGAGCAGTATTATAGTTGTTATATTCTTGTATATAAGAGCAGTATTACAGTAGTTATATTCTTGTATATAGGAGCAGTATTATAGTAGTTATATTCTTGTATATAGGAGGCAGTATTATAGTAGTTATATTCTTGTATATAGGAGGCAGTATTATAGTAGTTATATTCTTGTATATAGGAAGCAGTATTATAGTAGTTATATTCTTGTATATAGGAGCAGTATTATAGTGGTTATATTCTTGTACATAGGAGGCAGTTTTATAGTAGTTATATTCTTGTATATAGGAAGCAGTATTATAGCAGTTATATTCTTGTACATAGGAGGCAGTTTTATAGTAGTTATATTCTTGTATATAGGAGCAGTATTACAGTAGTTATATTTTTGTACTTAGGAGCAGTATTTTAGTAGTTAAATTCTTGTACATAGGAGGCAGTATTATAGTAGTAATATTCTTGTATATAGGAGCAGTATTATAGTAGTTATATTATTGTATATAGGAGCAGTATTATAGTAGATATATTCTTGCATATAGGAGGCAGTATTATAGTAGTTATATTCTTGTATATAGGAGCAGTATTATAGTAGTTATATTCTTGTATATAGGAGCAATATTATACAAGTTATATACATAGGAGGCAGTATTATGGTAGTTATATTCTTGTACATACTATATATATATATATATATATATATATATATGTAAATTAATAAGAACATGAATTCTTCTTTTCTACTTCCAGTATCCTCAGTGTTTACACATCATCTTTGTTATTTCTTATAAAAGATTTGGTTTAGTAAAAATCGTGTTCTTATCTCCCTGAATACACATTTCTTCATCATATTTGCTTTGAACAGATAGCATTCATGACTAGATGTGACAGGAGGTATCCAGCCTTTATCAGACATTCAGCTGCTTTTACAGCCGTACCCATTAAACTTGTGAAAGCGCCGCTGTATGGTAAAATTTACATCAATCATGTGTTTTCTCAAGTTATAATGGATAAAGCTGCTCATAGAAATTGGATTTATATAGGTCAATGAGACCTGTCAACAATCTAAGGTCTATTGGACCTAGGAGACCCTTGGCCAATGGCGACCATCTGGGGATTCAAGGATCCAACAAGATATTTTTCCTTGTCTGGTCCAAAAATAAGCGCTGGCTCCTTCTAACGTATTGCTATTTGGTGACCCCAGATTGAGGTGCCTATCTTTAGGACAGACAAAGTGTGAGATCATCGAATATCCAACCCCTCAGGACCCCCAGTGATCACCAGAACCACATGGGGTTGAGCTGCAGTTCTAAGCTTGGCTCCATATATGGATGAACCTTATCACTTACCAGTTGAGCACCGAAATGTTGCTATATGCTCCTTGGAAACAATACCATTACAATTATACAGTCATGTCAGTAGACTACCGTGCACTAGATTGCGTGAGCTCTACCTGTGACTAGGCTAAGATATATAAGATATACCTATGTGGTTAGGAACTTGAACAATTTACCACCAGCTCTCCAAGGACTAGAAACTCTAGATTACAATGGACTAGTTAAAGATACTACAATAGAACCATTGACCCTCACGTAACTAAGGTCAAGACATTGGCAGAGCTAGACTTTCAAGGATAAGGCCATGATGCCACTAGATCATCAGAGACCAAAGGTGGTCACATACGATTAGTAGCTGTTGGAGTACCATATACCTTATGCCACCACCATTTACTATCGAAATTCATCCTTATTTACACTGATATTCTCTGTTGAGGGATGATGGAAGGTACCCCTACGCAGAAGATAGTTGGCCAAAACTGATTGATAGTGATGAGCGGCATTTTCATGCGAAATTCGTAATGAAATTTGCAGAATGCGCATGCGCAATTATATCTTTCAACTAACTACTTTCCTATTGGTTGCTAGGGAGGTTGCTAACCTCTGACAACTGTATTTTCATCCTTCTCATTGGCCCACAAGCTAAAAGAAGGGAGGGATCAGTGTCCTCTGGAAGTGCCGTGAATTTTCGCACATTCGCCTTCTTTGGACAAGGGATGTTCACTTTTTATTTACACAGTACACATCATTGTGATGTGTACTGTGAAGAAAAAAAAAAAAAAAACGAATTTTCATTATAATGAATGTATTTCGCCATATTCTAAATATTTGCGAAATCGCAAAGTGCCAATAATCGCGATAAAAATTCGCTATCCGAAAATTCGCGCTCAACACTACTGATTGAGTTTAACCAAGTTTCTGGAACGTGTAGGGGCACTGGTATGGCTGAATCACCAGAGCTCAGCTTGTTCGAGCACTAAGAACAACAAGTCCGCTAGATCATCAAGGATCAATGATTGAACTTGACCACCTTAAAGGGGTATTCCGGTCCCAAAGGATAGGGAATAAGATGTCTTACCGCGGGAGTCCCACCGCTGGGGACCCCCGCAATCTTGCATTCAGCACCCACCTCGGGGAGCAGCACGCCGCGCTGCCAGCACAGAAATAGTGATGAGCAGCAGGGGCCATATTCGAATTTGCGATATTTCGCGAATATATTGATGATTCGATGATATATTGGTCCTATGTACGCGAAGTTCTTTCCCTTTTTTTTCCATGCGAAAATTCAAGAAAACAAGAAAAAAAAACAAGAAAAAAAGAAAATTCTCATGGAAAATTTGCATAAAAATTTGCATTTGAGAAAAAACTGAAAAAACGAATATTTGTCATTACGATTATATAGCACTATGTTCTAAATATTGGCGAAATCGCGAAGTGCCGATATTTGCGACAAAAATTAGCATTATGAATAATAGCTCAACACTACTCAGAATCTGCCGAGTGACGACCACTGGGTCGATGTATCGTGATGTCACGACTCCGCCCCGTGTGACGTCACGCCCCGCCCCCTGCTATGCAAGTCTGTGGGAGGGGGCGTGACGGCAGTCACGCCCCCTCCCACAGACTTGCATAGCAGGGGGCGGGGCGTGACGTCACACGGGGCGGAGTTGTGACATCACGATACTCCGGCCCCGTGGTCATCACACGGCAGATTCTGTGCTGGCATATTACAGTGCTGGCCCCAATGGAACTTGTGCAGAGATGTCGTATAGCGGTTTATATATTTTGCACAGAATGATCCTAGTCAAGGCCTTATAGATGTTCCATTCGCTTGTCTGCAATCCTAGAAATATTTTTTTAGGATGCCGCACTTGTGAAGGTTATAAACTGGGTGTGCGCGGCTTTATTCCTACAAAGCTTTTTTTTATTTTACAATGGAGTTGCAGGCAGCTAGCGCCTGCTGCACACCATGATTTGTGTGCCGCTATATGCCGGGTCTGCTCATTCCGAAATCTGCACTTTCTTCCCAAGGACATTTAGAGAATGAGATGAATACTCTGGAAATAAATAAAAATCTCTCTGTGAACCTTCCAGCCTTGAATCCTGCTGGTGAGAGACCATAATATCTGGAACATGCGGCAATAGTAGAGCGCGCGGCTCGTGTTCCCGTACCCTGCAGTCCCATTAGGGGAGCGATAAGCGGTGAATGACAATAAAATAGGAGACATTGCCGTTAAACAAGAAAATAAACCCACTGAGGTATTTATATGTATACAGATGTGCCCAGAACACCAGTCATCTGTGCAAAGCTTCACGGCTTAGAATGCTGGGTAATGTGGCTATTAAAGTCAATGGGTGGCAGGCAGGGCAAGCTGAGCTTCAGATAGAGGGTCAGAGGGGAAGGGTCTGTGTGGGTGTCCTCCCCCTATCAGGATCAGAATACAACTCAGGATCAGTACAGGATAAGTAATGTAATGTATGTACACAGTGACCCCACCAGCAGAATAGTGAGCGCTGGAGTATAATACAGGATATAACTCAGGATCAGTACAGGATAAGTAATGTAATGTATGTACACAGTGACCCCACCAGCAGAATAGTGAGTGCTGGAGTATAATACAGGATATAACTCAGGATCAGTACAGGATAAGTAATGTAATGTATGTACACAGTGACCTCACCAGCAGAATAGTGAGTACAGCTCTGGAGTATAATACAGGATATAACTCAGGATCAGTACAGGATAAGTAATGTAATGTATGTATACAGTGACCCTACCAGCAGAATAGTGAGTACAGCTCTGGAGTATAATACAGGATATAACTCAGGATCAGTACAGGATAAGTAATGTAATGTGTGTACACAGTGACCCTACCAGCAGAATAGTGAGCGCTGGAGTATAATACAGGATATAACTCAGGATCAGTACAGGATGAGTAATGTAATGTATGTACACAGTGACCTCACCAGCAGAATAGTGAGTACAGCTCTGGAGTAAGGTTGGGTGTGTCTGTGCTCCTGTGACTTCCAGCAAACTTCCAGAGAAGCAGACTTTTCTTCCGCCCCTCCCCAGGTGTGTGGCAGACTCCTGGGTAGGGGTCTCTGCTATGGAGCCCCGGGAATCCAGGACTTCATTTTGCGCTCCCCGTTCTAGGCCGGAGGGGTGTGTGCGCGAACATGCAACGGCCAGTAGCCAGGATGGGGTCAGAAGATCGACCAGGGCCCACAGCAATGTGGGGCCCCCTCCCCCATCCCCAGCTGGGAGCTGCAAAGCTTCTAGCAAAAGTTCATCCAGGCCAAGAAGCTCATCCAGGCAGAGGAATGGAGTAAAGGCGTCTACATCAGTTTCCCCAGAACCTCAGCAATGGGGGGTAAAGGGGCCAAGGGAATCCCTGGCAATATTCACATCCAGAATGCAGGCCAAGATGGCTCAATATGAGGAGCTTGGGAAGCAGCTCAGAGGAATAAGAGCGGATTTAAAATTTGCCCGCTACCAAGTGGATCAGTCATCCAGGGCCAAGAAGGCAGCATTTGCCGCTAAGGTAAAAACATTAAAGAAAAAAGTGGAGGAGATTGTGCGGATGAGGTCTGACATTGTGGAGGGTGCCGGCATTTTCCGTGAGAAGTTTGTCCATGGTGCTCGTTTCTCTGGTATGCCGGTCTCTAGAGATGATGATGATGATTGCCAGAGTGAGGAGGAGGAGATGGAGGAAGGTGAAGGAGGTGAGGAGAGCAATGTGAGTGAGGGGGATATGGATACTAATTCTGTGCGTGACACCACTGCTACCCCTGACCCCCCACTTACCCTGAGTGAAGACCGTGTGAACCCGGCTCAGGTGGCCTTACCTACCTCCAGTGAGGATGATGATGATAATGATGATGGCAGTGACTGCAGTCAAGGCAGCGGCTTGGCAGATGGGGGTCTCCTGCGGGCGATTGTAATGCAGGAGTCCCCCACCCGTCTGGAAAACTTCTCTTTTGGAGAGGATTTAGGCCCAGAGGAGGAGAGGAAGAATAAAAAAGCGAAGGGCAGGAAGAGGAAGAAAACGCAAGGACAAGTTAAGTTTGTCTTTTCTTCTTTCCAGCAGTCTGAGTCAGCTGAGAAGCCGATTCAGGATGCTGGGTCCCCCAACCTGCCAGACCCCGTTTCTGTAGTGGAGCGGGGCCAGCATGGGGGATACAGTAGTGCACCCAAAATGGCCGCGGGTGCGATAGAAAAAAAAGGGCACCCTCCTGTGAGGGGGGAGGGTGCCCAGGCACCAGAAAATGGTGGCAGATTCCCTTGTTCGGGGGGCCGTACAGGTCCTGGCACTGCAGGGCACTCCCCTGTGAGGGGGGGGAGTGTTCGGGCACCGGACCTTGTTGGTTCAGGGGGCGGTCCCCTAGGTGATGCAGTCGGTACCGATCCTGGCACTGTGAAGGAGGAGGTTCCCTGCGCGTCAGCCGCAGTAGGCGGGGCGGGAGTGCGTCCGGAGGGACAACTCCCGTCAAAATCGGCGGCGTGCGATGGGGCGGGGCCACCTATGATGGGGGCGGAGTCTGTGTCTGTGCCCAAAGACACTGGACAGAAGAGCCGTGCAGCTCCAATCATTAAGCCAGCAACCCTTGTACCTGGAGTAATAGACCCAGCCAGCCCGGCCTGTAACACATCAAGGGAGAGTGTACACAAGAGTGAAAGTGAGAGCAAAAATGTGAATAAAAATGGTAATGTGCAGGATGTGAGTTATGGCAGTGTGCATGGGAGGAGTTGTAGTAGCAGTATGGATGAAGGGAGCGGAGTGCAAGAGAGGGGTGCAAGCGGGGTGCAAGAGAGGGGTGCAAGCGGGGTGCTAGAGAGGGGTGCAAGCGGGGTGCAAGAGATGGGTGCAAGTGGGGTGCAAGAGAGGGGTGTTTGTGAAATACAGGTGAGGAGTGGTAGTGGTATGCAAAAGAGAGGTGTTATGGCTGAGGCTTACATTAGGAACAAGGGTCCTGGTTTGGGGTCTGGTTCTGGTTCGACTGCCCCCCCGGTAGTGGCTGCTTCTCCCAGAAGCTATGCCAGCGTCACTGCCGGGGGATCAGGGGGATCTCCATCTCCATCTGGCTCTGGGGGTCAATTGCAACAGCGCCTCCTGGAGGCTCTACGTAGGGGAGACAGGTCAATCCATGTAGAGGGGAGGGGTGAGGTTGACCTGTCTTTTTGGATAGAAAGACATGGCTTAGGCGCCTTCCGAGAACAAAACGGGGAGGTGGTCTGGTCCCTCCCAACATCCGGGCAGGAAAGTGGCCGTAGGAATGTGGTCCGTTTGGTGTGGAGGGGCGAAGATGCGTGTCCGCCTCGGGGTAAGGTGGTTGAGCTCCTCCTCCAGATGGAATTCAGGGCAAGTGACATCTTTGCCCTGATCCACCCCTATGGTACTTCCGAGTTTGACATCAGCTTCGTTCGACCGGAGGGTTTGGAACTTTTCTGGTCGAACTATGAGGTGGTGAAAAGCGAGCCCGGCTGGCGGGATTTCGCCGTAAAGGCGATATCCCGTCAGAATCTGGCCAAGAAAGTGACTGTATTGACACGTAACGAGTCACTATCTTGCTATGACATCATGACCTGGCTCAGCAGATATGGTGATGTGACGGACATGCCGAAAAAGAACTATGACGAACATGGGATCTGGTCTGGGGCCTGGACGTTTTCCGTCAAACTTAAGCGTTCAGGGAGCACTGTTGCCCACATCCCATCAGCTGCTTTTCTTGGGAGAGACAGAATCCAAATTTTCTACCAGGGGCAGCCCAAGGTCTGTCACAGGTGTGGCAGCCCCACTCACTTTAGCGCAGCCTGTACCGTGCAGGTCTGTGCTCTGTGTGGTGGGGTAGGTCATCTTGCCGCATCCTGTAGGCAGATCAGGTGTCATCTGTGTGGTGTCTTAGGACACCCTTTCAGCCGTTGTCCTAGCGCCTTTGCCCGTGCGACGGTCACCTTGGCTGGGGAAAGCAGTAATGTTGCCTCAGCTGGGGAGGGCACGAGCGCGGGAGAAGGTGCAACAGGGTCAGTGAAGAGGAAAAGTCCCGCCAAGCTGAGGCGGGAGGCTAATCGGAGAAGGAGCAGGGAACTGGAGAGTTCCCATGTGGCAGGGGTAGCTTCTGGCCCTGCTCCAGAGGTTAGTCCTGAAACTGCTGAGGCCCTGGGGGAGAATGTGCTGGATGAGGAAATGGGGAGAATCTGTAAAGAAGAGGGCAGCAAGGCCGATCTTTCCGATTCCTCCCACTATGAAAGTGTGGATGAGGAGGGTGAAGAGAGGCCAAAAAAAAAGGGCAGTAAAGGGAGAAAGAAGAGGTCGGAGCCCTCTAGTCCCCGTGCTACGGACCAAGTCCCAAGCGGAAGCTTACCTGCCCCCCCTCTGATTGATCTGTCTAACCGGTACTCTGTCCTTGATGACATCTCCTCCCCCTCCATGGAGGGGGGGGTCGAGGATGGGGTGCCTGAAGTGGGGGAGCCTCCGGGGGGAACTGGGCCCTGTCCTGATGGGGCAATTTCCTCAGGGGATGGGGCCAAACCGGAGCCAGGTGGAAATGGGGATTCAAAAATGGACCAATCAGAATCCAAAAAACGGTCCAAAGAGAAAGAAGCCTCCTCATCTGGGGATGAGGGGGTGAAGAAAAAACAGAGATAATGGGGGTTAGGGCCATCTAACTCAATCACCCATGATGGCGGCACTCACCCCATTGACGCTGGCATCTATTAACTGTGCCAGCATAAAGTCTGATACGGCTAGATTCGCAGCCTTTGATTTTCTCGGCCGTGTTGATGCCGACATTTTCTTTTTACAGGAGACCAGGTTGTTAGATCTAGCCTCCCTGGTAAAAGCCAGGAGAGAGTGGAGGCGCGGCCCCTCCCACTGGTCTCTTGCGGCTGAGCCGTATAGTGGGGTGGCGGTCCTTTTTACCGCTCCTGTTGAATGCAGACGGGTTATTGAGTTAGAAATGGGGAGGTGCCTGATCTTAGATGTCCTCATGAAGGGGCAAGAGCTTCGGCTTATTAACATCTACGCCCCACAAACAAAGTGGGGACGAAAAGATCTCTTTATGAGGATTAAGCCCTTTCTTTTTACAAGCCGACAGGTGATCTTTGGAGGGGATTTCAATACTGTCACGAGATCCCAAGATAGGAGAGGCTCCAATGATCGGTTGGCTTATGATAGCATAGCCCTCAATAGTATAGTTAGGGAAGCTCGCCTAGAGGATGCCCACATCCGGAGCCCCTCAGGCCACGCGGGTTTCACCTATCATCGAGGTAGCTGCAGGTCTAGAATAGACAGGTTTTATTTAAAGGAGGAAGCCGTCTCTTCCGCAGTGTCCGTGGTTGAGGTGGAGTTCTCCGATCACTGTATGATTTTGTTTTCCCTGAATGTTTCAGAGACCCCCCGGATGGGTAAAGGTTATTGGAAGCTGAATTCGTCCCTCCTGGAGGAAGCGGAGATAAGACAGTCCTTTGAGGATTTTCTTCAGAGTCAGGTACCTTTACTGGACCTATGTAGTAGTAAGTCAGAGTGGTGGGAGATATTCAAGAAGCGGGTTGCGGGGTTCTTCCGCCAGCTCTCGAGCCTCAGGTCCCTGAACAGGTATCGCCTGTATCAGGGTCTGAGGAGGAAACTCGAGCTTCTCGTCTCGACTGGAGGTAGCCGAGAGGATATCTCCAGAGTGAAGTCCTTGCTGATGAGGTGTCAGTACGATAGGCACGCATCTTTGGTTTTTGAGAGGGATTTCGGGAAGTACCGCTCGCCCGACCCTTACAGAAACTGTAAGATGTCAGTGAGTAGTAAAGTGGTCTCAGGACTGATTGATAGTACGGGATCTCTGAATCGGTCCAGATCAGGGATTTTGGAGGTCGTCAGATCCTTCTACTCACACCTCTTGGGAAGGAAGGATCTAGATCGAGACAGGATGTCGGCTTTCCTGGCTGAAACCATTCCTGAGCCAGGGGTAGACCCCTCTCTTGATGTTTTGGCAGAAGAAATCAGGGAAGAGGAAGTGAGACTGGCGATCGAGGGGCTCGCCCCTAAGAAGTCGCCAGGTCCGGATGGCTTAACATCCGAGTGGTACAGGACCTTTAAGGAGTCTTTAGCTCCCCTCTTGACTGAGGTATTCAATGAGTGTCTCTCCTCGGGCACTCTGCCGAAGTCAATGAGGAGGTCAGCCCTGATTCTTCTCTCAAAGGGTAAAGATCCCAGCCGTATTGAGAATTGGAGACCCATAGCTCTTCTCAATGCGGACAGGAAACTTCTGGCCAAGATACTGTTTAATCGGCTGGTGAAGTTTGCACCCCGGCTCCTTTCGGGGGCCCAGCACTGCTCTGTTCCAGGCCGAAGCACCTTAAGTGCTGTCCTTAGTGTCAGGGAGGCAGTGGAGCGGAGTAGTGCAGGTCTCTGGAAGGGGTACTTGCTGTCCCTGGATCAGGCCAAAGCATTTGATCGGGTGAACCACGAGTACCTCTGGTCCGTCCTCCTGAGATATGGCTTACCGAGTACTTTCGTTAATTGGCTTAAGATCTTGTATGCAGGGGCAGAGAGTTTCCCACTGGTGAACGGTTGGTCTGGCCGCTCTTTTGAGGTGGGGTCCGGAGTCCGTCAGGGTTGTCCCTTGAGCCCGCTTTTATACGTGTTCGCAATCGATCCCTTCATCCGGAGGGTAGATTGTGGGCCGTTGGCGGGAGTCGGGATGAGTCTGGCGGAGCTGGATGTCGCCCAGAGAGTGGTGGCGTACGCTGATGATGTCACCATCTTCGTGTCCTCGAGAGAGGAGGTCGATGTGGTGATGTCGGAAGTGGACCGCTACTCGGAGGCATCCGGGTCTAAGATCAACCAGGATAAGTGTGAAAGTCTCTGGCTGGGAGGGGGAGATCCCACGTTTGATCTCCCGGACACCCTTCCAGGGCCCCAAGAGTCAGCAAAACTTCTGGGCATCACATTCGGCCAGGATGATTATCCCACCAAAAACTGGGATGGTAAGCTCCAGGATGCCACTCAGAAGGTGAACCAGTGGAAGGGTTGGTCTATGACCCTCAGGGAAAGGGTACACCTGATCAAATCGTACCTGCTCCCCTTGTTTATCTATCTGGGCAGCGTATGTATTTTGCCAGAGGCTTACTATACTAGGATCTACAGCCTGTTTTTCCAACTGTTATGGGGGAACAGGATAAACCTAGTCAAGAGGGAGGTTACGTACCGCACGAGGAGACTAGGGGGTTTATCTATGGTAAACCCTGTGGTGTTCTTAACGAACACCTTCTTGAAAGCTAACATCTCGAACCTCTGGTCAGAGAGGGCTCCTCCGTGGGTACTCTCCTGCAGGGAATGGTTTCGGCCTTTCTTCCAGGAATGGGAGACAGGAGGGCAAGTGAAGGACCTCCGTACGCCCCATGGATATCTTCCGGCTTACGCTACCCCGACTCTGAAGGCGATACGTCGGTGGGGTCTGGGAGTGTGGGAGATCAGGACCCAGTCAAGGCAGTTCCTTGACAAACGGGTTCTGTTGACCCACTTCCAGAAGCCTCTGGCGCTCAGGGACTGCCCAGGTCGGGATCTGAGGGTGGGGTTGTATCTTTTAAACATGAAAAGGATCCCCCAGAAGTTTTGGGACTTGGCCTGGCGCTGCTTTCAGGGGAAGCTATATGTGAGGGACAATTTGAAGTGTAGGAGATCTGATGACCGGGGGTGTCCCCGAGAAGAGTGCAGGGACATGCTGGAAAGCATGGACCATTTCCTGCTTCATTGTCCCTTTAATATAGGGGTCTACAACCGGGTGGGCGCTTCCATCGGCTGGAGTCAACTTGCCGGCCTTACCTATCCGGAATGGGCTTATGGGGCATTCAGGACCCTGGGTGGCCGTGATCGGGGCACTTTATTCTTAGTCAGTTTAGTGGTTAGGTACTACACGTGGAATGCACGGTGTTTAGTGTCTACACAGCGGAAAGTCCTCTCCGAGGTGGAGGTCTGTAGGAACATCACCGGTGACCTCGGGAAGATCAGGTCTTTGGAGTATGGCAGTCTTGGTACCAGTAGGGCTTCTCTCCTATGGAGAGGGTTTTGTTTTGATGTGCCCTAGGTACTAGACCTTTTGGGTAGAGTACCCTGGTTTTGGTTAGGGACAGTGATGTAGGGACAGGGTTAGGGTGATAGTAGGGTCAGTTTATTTTTAGGGATAATGGTAGGGTGAGAGGTAGGGTGCAATTAGGGAAAGAATGTAAATATTTTGTATGTATCAGGATTGCCATCCTTCTTCCTGGTGGTGGGCTAATGCATGTGCACCATAGCTTTTTGTTTTGTTTTCAGACGCTAAAGTTATGTAGGGCTTACAGGCACCGAACTTGGGCCTAAAGTGGGTTGTATTGTTTGTTTTTGTATATTATAAAGCTGGTTATGGTAAAGTTGGTTGGGAGGAGTTCTAGGTTGGGAGGGTGTTTTTGTGGGTGGTGGTGGTTGTTTGTTTTGGTGGACCTGGCATGGGTCAGTTATGGACTGGACATTGAGGACTATGGACTCTATGGACTCTGACCCATGTACAGGAGGGTGGGTGGTGCGGGTGAAGGGACAGTTTAGAGTAGGTTGTTTTCTGTATATTTATAGGTGTATATAGGTTATATGTATATAGTATGTATATAGTATATATAGTAAATATTATAATTTTGTTTGTTTTATATTTTGGTTTGTGTATTATATAGTGTTTATAGTAGTGATAGATGGCAGTCGAACCATTTTTTTTTTTTTTTTTTTTTGTTAAAGCTAAATATGCAATTTTATTTTTGGTTTTTGCACATTAGGTATGCATGCATGTGAGTGTGTTTGGTTATGTTTGGTGTAGTATTAGTATTTTTAGGAAAAGCTGGGCTGGCCGTTTAGGCAGGATTTTTGTTCTTGAAAAGTATGGGTTTATGTTATTTCATTTTGTTGTTTTCCATTATGGCAAAGTTGTGCTGGTTCTGTGTTTGTTATGATTTATATTTTTCTAATAAAAGATTTACAGGATATAACTCAGGATCAGTACAGGATCAGTAATGTAATGTATGTACACAGTGACCTCACCAGCAGAATAGTGAGTACAGCTCTGGAGTATAATACAGGATATAACTCAGGATCAGTACAGGATAAGTAATGTAATGTATGTACACAGTGACCTCACCAGCAGAATAGTGAGTACAGCTCTGGTGTATAATACAGGATATAACACAGGATCAGTACAGGATAAGTAATATATATACAGGTTCATCTTTCTTCTAAATTCCCAAACTCGAACATTGGTCCTGGTCCTGTTGTTACGCTGAGCGCTCCGGGTCCCTGCTCCTCCCCGGAGCGCTCGCGGCGTTCTCCTCTCTGCAGCGCCCCGGTCAGACCCGCTGACCGGGAGCGCTGCCCTGACACTGCCGGCGGGGATGCGATCCACATAGCGGGACGCGCCCGCTCGCGGGTCGCATCCCAATCTACGTACCTGTCCCGTTCCCCGGCTGTCACGTCCTGGCGCGCGCGGCTCCGCTCTCTAGGGCGCGCGCGCGCTGGCTCTCTATGATTTAAAGGGCCAGTGCACCACTAATTGGTGCCTGGCCCAATCAGTGTAATTGCTCCCATCTGCTCCATGCCTATAATACCTCATTTCCCCTTCCCAGCATTGCCGGATCTTGTTGCCTCAGTGCCAGTGAAAGCGTTTTCTGTGTTTGCCTTACCAGTGTTACCAGACCTTCTGCCGTTGCCCTTGACTACGTACCTTGCCGCCTTCCCTGACCTTCTGCTACGTTTGACCTCGCCTCTGTCTAGTCCTCCTGTCCCACGCCACTCTCAGCAGTCAGTGAGGTTGAGCTGTTACCGGTGGACACGACCTGGTTGCTACCGCCGCAGCAAGACCATCCCGCTTTGTGGCGGGCTCTGGTGAATACCAGTAGCAACTTAGAACCGGTCCACCGGTACGGTCCACGCCAATCCCTCTCTGACACAGAGGATCCACCTCCAGCCTGCCGAATCCTAACACCTGTCTTCCAATTCTGCGCTGAGATATCCCCTTGTATTGACCTTTGTTGTCTCTGATGACCCCCCCCCCCCCACCCCCCGACCACCTGCTCTGATCACTTTACCTCGGTTCTTACCTACTCAATCCTAGAGAACTTCCTTGCACCAGAGTGTTCAGGCGGCGGAGTACTGAGGCCTAGCCCGGGCACATTGTTGGACTCGGATGGGTTCTTCCCTATATATCTCTGTGGCTGAGCCTCGTGATCTGGACTCCATCTACGACCTGTATGCCTCAGTTACTCTTGCCGTGTAAAGTATTATTGAGACTGTACGGTTCTTTCGTTATGATAACATTTGCCTGCCCTCTTGATGTATAAATCTTTTAGAACTTGTCTTATTTTTATATCAGGATTGTAGTTTCCAGGTTGACATCTGCAATGAATTATCTTCCCCTGAACGTCATTAGCGCTCCCCTACACATGGATGCCAACTTCTGCCCTGAGCTACACTGCACCCCAGCTTGGCCTTGAAGAAAGTGCTCCAGTCTAGATGAGTTAAAAATCGATTAGCGCGTACCTTGACGGGGAGAGACGGGGGCCTTCGACATGAAGGAATACTGCCCGCCTTTGTTCCTAATATACCTTACATTGAGAATTATTTATGCTACAGATACATCCTTGTATAAGCCAGACTTATGTGAGATGTGCCAAAAACTACATCTCTTCAGAGGAGCTCCCAGGTCACCTGTAACTAAAGCATGGTAAGGGGAAAAATCCGGCAGGGAGACAATAAAAACCGTGTTCTTGTATAGGGCCGTATGGAAAAATGGCGTCCAGACGAAGGGCCGTATTTATGACGGTCTGAACAATACAAAAATTGCGAATGTGACCAAGACCGCAAAGAATGTCTGAATCTGGTACACGCCCCTTATGTGGCTATGATACAGCGGACATTAAGATTCGCAGCACGGTCATAAATTTGGTGTACGATCCTATATGGCAGTGATACAACTACGGCGGCCACCTTTCTTGCAAAGAAATACAGGCCATGCTAATTTGCATAATTGATTATATATGCGTGACATCACAGGATACACATATGTCCTATTCTGTCCTATTCTGACCCCTATGACTTTTTTATTTCTCCTTATACGAGGCTGTATGTGGGGTAGTTTTTTGCGCCCCGATCTGTAGTTTTTAACAGTACCATTATTGTTTGGATGCGACTTTTTGATCGCATTCTTTATTAAATTCGGGAGTTGCAGTTAGTGACTTACTACAACTCCCAGTATGCCTTGGTACGGTCTGTGGCTCAGCAGTTGCCCCAAAGAAAACTACAACTTCCAGCATGTTTGACTATATAGTAGTATATAGTATAATTCAGTGTTTCCCAACCAGTGGTGCCTCCAGCTGTTGCAAATCTACAACTCCCGGCATGCCCGGACAGCCGTTGGCTCCTCACTTGGATCCCCTAATGAAGTGTTTCCCAACCAGAAGGCCTCCAGCTGTTTCAAAACTACAACTCCCAGCATGTTGGACTATATAGTAGTATATAGTATAGGTCAGTGTTTTCCTACCAGGGTGCCTCCAGCTGTTGCAAATCTACAACTCCCAGCATGCCCGGACAGCCAAAGGCTCCTCAATTGGATCGCCTTATGCAGTGTTTCCCAACCAGGGGGCCTCCAACTGTTTCAAAACTACAACTCCCAGCATGCCCAGACAGCCAAAGGCTGGTATTGTATATGGTGCAACATTCTGGAAGTTGGAGTATTGGTTGGATAAATACAAGCCATTGGATTTGCCTGTATTTTTATATACAGGCCGGTAAAATTCTGGCCAGGTGGCAACCCTAGATACAACTGATGTTATGATTTGCAGCCCGGTGATGTATCTGGTGCACGTTCTATACGGCATAGATACGACCAATTCCCAATTTGCAGCCCGGTGAAGAATCTGGTGCACGTTCTGATGTTGAAAAAGATACAACTAATGTCAAGACTTTTAGCATTGGGAATAATCTGGGGCACGTTCTATACAGCATAGATACAACCAATTCACAATTTGCAGCCTGGTGATGTATCTGGTGCACGTTCTATACGGCATAGATACGACCAATTCACAATTTGCAGCCCGGTGATGAATCTGGCGCACGTTCTGATGTTGAAAAAGATACAACTAACGTCAAGACTTTTAGCATTGGGTATAATCTGGGGCACGTTCTATACGCCATAGACACAACCAATTCAGAATTTGCAGCCCGGTGATGAATCTTGTGCACGTTCTATACGGCATAGATGCAACCAATTCACAATTTGCAGCCCAGTGATGAATCTGGCGCACGTTCCGATGTTAAAAAGATACAACTAACGTCAAGACTTTTAGCATTGGGAATAATCTGGCACACGTTCTATACGGCATAGACACAACCAATTCCCAATTTGCAGCCCGGTGATGAATCTGGTGCACGTTCTACATGGCATAGATGCGACCAATTCACAATTTGCAGCCCGGAGATGAATCTGGCGCACGTTCTGATGTTGAAAAGATACAACTAACGTCAAGACTTTTAGCATTGGGTATAATCTGGTGGACATTCTACATGGCATAGATGCGACCAATTCACAATTTGCAGCCCGGAGATGAATCTGGCGCACGTTCTGATGTTGAAAAGATACAACTAACGTCAAGACTTTTAGCATTGGGAATAATCTGGTGCAGGCTTCCATGCTTGCAGCGATACAACAAGATATGTAGCTTGGTGATGAATCTTGTCCATGCTCCTATATGGGAAAGATATACCTGACATCACAACTTGAAGCACGGTGATGAATCTATTGCACGTTTCTATACAGCAATGATCCAACCAGCGCCATGATTTGCGGGATGGTTTACAGCACAGTGATGAATCTGATGGATGCTACTATGTGGGAAAAAGATACAGCTAACGTCAAGATTTGTAGCATTGTGAATAATCTGGTGCAGGCTTCCATGCTTGCAGTGATACAACTGACATCAAGATATGTAGCTCGGTGATGAATCTAGTCCATGTGTGGTGACCCAGTACAGAAATCACGTGTTCTTCTGTACTCCTGCCCATCCTGTGTGGCCGATGCTGCTCAATGTCCGTCATGGTTCCCCTCTCCTCAGAACTCTCTATATTGCACTTACTAATGTATTTGTATTTCTATGCACTGTTGCCTTAAAGGGGTAATCCGCTGCTCATCGTTTGGAATGCTGAAGCCGGCGCCTGGAGCTTGTGACATCATAGCCCTGCCCCCCCATGATGTCATGCCCCATCCCCTCAATGCAAGTCAATGGGAGGGGGCGTGACAGCTGCCACGCCCTCTCCCATAGACTTGCATTGAGGGGGCGGGGCTATGATGTCATGAGGGGTGGGGCTATGATATCATGAGCTCCCAGCTCCAGCGTTCCAAACGCTGAGCAGCAGAGTACCCTTTAAGAAATCTATTGTTGTTAAGGACCTTGTTGTTAAGGGGAGTATGATAGGTGAACAGGTGACTTATCTGCCCAATGGGGTCTCTCTAAACTGTCCCCTTATATAGTGCGGTCAGGGTTCAGCTCGCTCTCTTGTGCTCTTGTGGCTGAGGTACAGTGAAGAGAAGTCTGAAGAGTTTGTCTGGTGTTCCTGAAGGAGGCCTGAGGCCTAGTCAAGCAACCACGCATCTACTACAAGTTAACCCCTGCACCGTGGGTGAAAGTCAAAGCCTGACAGTAGGAACTAAACATTTTGGGGATTCTGCTGAAGTCCGGTCCAAGCAGTCGGTAAAGTCAGTCGGTCAATTACTAAATTCAAGCGAGGCTGCATTTGTCTTACAATACAGGTCCCAGCAAGCCGATAAGCTTCCCTAAGTTCACCCTGCATTGCCTTGGTGCCAATCTGAGCTGTATGGACTTTAACACCTTGTCTACCTCAGTAAAGTATACCAGTTAACCGTAACCTTGTGTCGGAGTGATTATTTGCCCCGTGCCTAGCACAGGTGGAGCTGGTCTACCTCAGGTGGCGTATAGGTCAACCACGCCCTGGCGTCACGGAGAGGTTACTACACACATTACCCTGTCCGAAACACCACACATGCTCCTATATGGGATAAATATACCTGACATCACAAATTGCGACACGGTGAGGAATCTAGTGCACTCTCCAATGTGGCATTGATACAACTGACGTTGTTATTTACAGAATGGTGATGAATCTGCTGCACGCTTCCATACGGAAAAAGATACAACTGATGTCACAGTTTGTAGCATTGTCAATAGTCTTGTGCAGGCTTCCATGTTTGCAGTGATACAACTGACACCACGATTTGCGGTACAGTGATCTGTTGTGCGGTCTCATGGGGCAATGATACAACTGGTATCAAGATTAGTAGCTCGGTGATGAATCTGGTCCATGCTCATATATGGATAGATACAACAAACATCACAACTTCAAGCACGGTGATGAATCTGGTGCACGCTCCTATGCGCCAATGATACAACTACCGTATTTTTCGCCGTATAAGACGCACTTTTTCTTCCCCAAAACTGTGGGGGGGGGGGGGGAAGTTGGTGCGTCTTATATGGTGAATACACCCCTATCGGGTCGGTCCCTGCGGCCATCAACGGCCGGGACCCGCGGCTAATACAGGACATTACTGATTGCGGTGATGCCCTGTATTAACCCTTCAGACATGGCGATCAAAGCTGACCGCCGCGTCTGAAGCCAAAGTGACACTAAACCCGGCTGCTCAGTCGGGCTGTTCGTGACCGCCGCGGTGAAACCGCGGCATCCCGAACAGCTTACAGGACACCAGGAGGGACCTTACCTGCCTCCTCGGTGTCTGCTCCGTGCCGGGATCCCCTGCATGGCTGGCGCTCTCCTTCGACGTCATCACGTCGTCGCGCACGCCGTCCCGTCATCCAATAGGAGCGTCGTGCGTAGCAACGTGATGACGGCGACGGAGAGCGTGGATCCCGGGGAAGAAGACGTCCGGAGCGTCTGGGACACCCCGGGGACGCAGCGACAGCGATGGAGCGACATCCAGGGCAGCGGTGACGGGTCCGGAGCGGCGGGGACACGTGAGTACCACCTCCTATACCAGTGGTCTTCAACCTGCGGACCTCGAGATGTTGCAAAACTACAACTCCCAGCATGCCCGGACAGCCAACGGCTGTCCGGGCATGCTGGGAGTTGTAGTTTTGCAACATCTGGAGGTCCGCAGGTTGAAGATCACTGTTGGGTGCAGAATCTTTTTTTTCTAGATTTTGTACCTTTAAAATTGGGTGCGTCTTATATGCCGGTGCGTCCTATAGGGCGAAAAATACGGTAATGTCACGAATTTACCGAAGGTGATTAATCTGGTGCACGCTGCCGAGCCACAATCATACAACCAATGCCAAGATTTGCCGTTGACATCCAAGTCACTACATAGTAGATCTTGCATTATGGTGAGTGTTATTTTGCACACCACGGAGCCCAATACAATTTTAGGCCTTCCTGTAGTATATGATGTAAGGTATCTTTTTTTGGCCATAAGAAAAAGTTTTCCTGTTTTTGTGCAAAAAATCAAAACAAAACAAAAAAACCTATTAAATTCTGTCTTGTTTGATGGGAGAACGGAAGGAAGAAAAGCCGGAATTAGAAAGTCACTTTCAATGAATTGCGTTGCTATCGGCATTGTCTTTCTTTTGTGGTTCTTTGTTGTGGCGGTTCAGCGAGTCTGTATGAAGCACCTGTCTGCCTGCATTTACATTAGGGGGCTTCACAGCACAACATAACTCTATCCCAGAAGCCCCCTGGCTCTCCTGTCAGCCTCCCCTCCATGTCCTGCATTCATTATCCATTTTAATCGAAGAGCTTTGTAGATTTGTGACATCGCGCCGAGAAGACAAGAACAGCAAAAGTTACTGAGTCAAGAACTTCGAGCAATGGGTGGGAAACAATGTAGTGTGAGATACCATAGTCATATAGATAGATAGATAGAAATGAGATAGATAGATAGATAGATAGATAGATATGAGATAGATAGATAGATATGAGATAGATAGATAGATAGATAGATATGAGATAGATAGATAGATATGAGATAGATACAAATATAGATAGATATGAAATAGATAGATATGAGATAGATAGATATGAGATAGATAGATAGATATGAGATAGATAGATATGAAATAGATAGGTATGAGATAGATAGATAGATATGAGATAGATATGAAATAGATAGATATGAGATAGATAGATATGAGATAGATAGATAGATATGAGATAGATAGATATGAAATAGATAGGTATGAGATAGATAGATAAATATGAGATAGATAGATAGATAGATAGATAGATATGAGATAGATAGATAGATATGTGATAGATAGATATGAGATAGATAGATAGATAGATATGAGATAGATAGATAGATAGATAGATAGATAGATAGATATGAGATAGATAGATATGAGATAGATAGATAGATAGATAGATAGATAGATATGAGATAGATAAAAAGATAGATAGATATGAGATAGATAGATAGGAGATATATAGATAGATAGGAGATAGATAGATAGATAGATAGATAGAAAGATAGATAGATAGATATGAGATAGATAGATATGAGATAGATGATAGATAGATAGATAGATAGATGGATATGAGATAGATAGATAGATAGATAGATATGAGATAGATAGATATTAGATAGATAGAAAGATAGATAGATATGAGATAGATAGATAGATATGAGATAGATGATAGATATGAGATAGATGATAGATAGATCGATAGATAGATATGAGATAGATAGATAGATATGAGATTGATAGATATTAGATAGATAGAAAGAGGAATAGATATGAGATAGATAGATAGAAAGATAGATAGATATGAGATAGATAGATAGATAGATAGATATGATATAGATACATATGAGATAGATAGGAGATAGATAGATGATAGATAGATAGATAGATAGATAGATAGATAGATAGATAGGAGATAGATAGATAGAGATAGATAGATATGAGACAGATAGATATGAGATAGATAAATAGAAATGAGATAGATAGATAGATAGATAGATAGACAGATATGAGATAGATAGATAGATACATATGAGATAGATAGATAGATAGATATGAGACAGATAGATATGAGATAGATAGATATGAGATAGATATGAGATAGATACATATGAGATAGGTACATATGAGATAGATAGATACATATGAGATAGATATATAGATATGAGATAGATATATAGATATGAGATAGATAGATATGAAATAGATAGGTATGAGATAGATAGATATGAGATAGATATGAAATAGATAGATATGAGATAGATAGATATGAGATAGATAGATAGATATGAGATAGATAGATATGAAATAGATAGGTATGAGATAGATAGATAAATATGAGATAGATAGATAGATAGATAGATATGAGATAGATAGATAGATAGATATGTGATAGATAGATATGAGATAGATAGATAGATAGATAGATAGATAGATAGATAGATATGAGATAGATAGATAGATAGATAGATATGAGATAGATAGATATGAGATAGATAGATAGATAGATAGATAGATATGAGATAGATAAAAAGATAGATAGATATGAGATAGATAGATAGGAGATATATAGATAGATAGGAGATAGATAGATAGATAGATAGATAGATAGAAAGATAGATAGATAGATATGAGATAGATAGATATGAGATAGATGATAGATAGATAGATAGATAGATAGATATGAGATAGATAGATAGATATGAGATAGATAGATATTAGATAGATAGAAAGAGGAATAGATATGAGATAGATAACTAGATATGAGATAGATGTTACGCCGAGCGCTCCGGGTCTCTGCTCCTCCCCGAAGCGCTCGCGGCGTTTCTCTCCCTGCAGCGCCCCGGTCAGACCCGCTGACCGGGAGCGCTGCACTGACATTGCCGGCGGGGATGCGATTCGCATAGCGGGACGCGCCCGCTCGCGAATCGCATCCCAAGTCACTTACCAGTCCCGGTCCCCGACTGTCATGCTCTGGCGCGCGCGGCTCCGCTCTCTAGGGCGCACGCGCGCCAGCTCTCTGAGATTTAAAGGGCCAGTGCACCAATGATGGTGCCTGGCCCAATCACCCTGATTACCTTGCACCTGTTCCATGCTCTACTTATACCTCACTTCCCCTGCACTCCCTTGCCGGATCTTGTTGAAAGCTTTTCTGTGTTACCCATACTGAGTTCCAGACCTCCTGCTATCCCACCTTGACTACGAACCTTGCCGCCTGTCCCGACCTTCTGCTACGTCTGACCTTCCTCTTGTCTACTCCCTTGTACCGCGCTTATCTCAGCAGTCAGAGAGGTTGAGCCGTTGCCGGTGGATACGACCTGGTTGCTACCGCCACTGCAAGACCATCCCGCTTTGCGGCGGGCTCTGGTGAAAACCAGTAGCAACTTAGAACCGGTCCACCAACACGGTCCACGCCAATCCCTCTCTGGCACAGAGGATCCACCTCCAGCCTGCCGAATCGTGACAATAGATAGATAGATATGAGATGGATAGATAGATAGATAGATATGAGAGAGATAGATAGATATGAGATAGATAGATAGATAGATATGAGATAGATAGATAGATAGATATGAGATAGATAGCAATATATATAACAGATATCCAGTCAAAGCTCCAAAAATATCCTGCTGTCTTCATATTACATTTCAGTGTCAGAAAGAATACTTCTAAAGGACACCTTGCAACCCAACTTTATATCTATCTATCTCATATCTATCTATCTCATATGTATCTATCTAATATGTATCTATCTCATATCTATCTATCTCATATCTATCTATCTATTAATCTCATATCTATCTATCTCATATCTATCTATCTATCTCATATCTATCTATCTATCTATCTATTAATCTCATATCTATCTATCTATCTCATATCTATCTATCTATCTCATATCTATCTCAGATCTATCTATCTCATATCTATCTATCTCATATCTATCTATCTATCTTATATCCATCCATCTACCTATCTATCTCATATCTATCTTATATCTATCTCATATATATCTCATATCTATCTATCTTATATCTATCTCATATCTATCTATCTCATATCTATCTATCTTATATCCATCCATCTACCTATCTATCTCATATCTATCTGATATCTATCTATCTATCTCATATCTATCTCATATCTATCTATCTCATATCTATCTCATAGTTACATAGTTACATAGTTAGTACGGTCGAAAAAAGACATATGTCCATCAAGTTCAACCAGGGAATTGAAGGGTAGGGGTGTGGCGCGATATTGGGGAAGGGATGGGATTTTATATTTCTTCATAAGCATTAATGTTATTTTGTTCCAGGAATGTATCTAATCCTGTTTTAAAGCTGTTAATTGTTCCTGCTGTGACCAGTTCCTGAGGTAGACCGTTCCATAAATTCACAGTCCTCACGGTAAAGAAGGCGTGTCGCCCCTTGAGACTAAACTTTTTCTTCTCCAGACGGAGGTAGTGCCCCCTCGTCCTTTGGGGGGGTTTAACCTGGAACAGTTTTTCTCCATATTTTTTGTATGGGCCATTAATATACTTATATACGTTTATCATATCCCCCCTTATACGTCTCTTCTCAAGACTAAACAATTGTAACTCCTTTAATCGCTCCTCATAGCTAAGATGTTCCATGCCCCATATTAGTTTAGTCGCGCGTCTCTGCACCCTTTCCAACTCCGCAGTGTCCCTTTTATGGACAGGTCTCATATCTATCTATCTATCTATCTTATATCTATCTCATATCTATCTATCTATCTCATATCTATCTATCTCATATCTATCTATCTATCTATCTATCGCATATTTATCTATCTCATATCTATCTCATATCTATCTATCTATCTATCTTATATCCATCCATCTACCTATCTATCTCATATCTATCTATCTCATATCTATTTATCTATCTCATATCTATCTCATATCTATCTATCTCATATCTATTTATCTATCTCATATCTATCTCATATCTATCTATCTCATATATATCTATCCATCTTATACCCATCCATCTACCTATCTATCTCATATCTATCTATCCCTAATGTTTAATTCATCCTCCGATAGTATGTTAATGTTAAGAACCGTTCGTTCTCTCTGTCTATAGCATCCAGGCCGGCGCGTTGCACACGTCTCCATAAATCATCCGGCCGGTCAATGTGAACACTTATTGATCTCATCTTTGGTGTCGCTGAAAATAATATGTTACCATGTATCAATGTGAAATATTTTATTTATGACTTTCAATGGATTTATAGGAAATGTCTCAGCAGAGATGGAATGAGACGTCGCGCTCAGTGAGAGGCGGCGGCACAGAACGATACTTGTTTCCCCGTCAATCACTTTCAATCTCCGTATACATTTAAAGGGGAAGAGGTTCCTCGGTTTCATTTTCAGCCTTGGGCACACAGAGAATGAAAATCGCCGGTTTACAGATTTTAACCACTTTTCATACGTATAAGGCTGCGGCTAGACAAAGGGTCTTGTAGGGCAGAAGATGTTTGTGTTCTAGTTATTTCTAGGATGTAGTTGTCACCTTCTACAATGAACAAAGAGGAGAAAAACATCTACATAGAGTTTGAGTTAGTTTCTTACCTATAGGTGGCACCAAAGAGTGAAGATAATTAGCATTTTTTTTCCCATGGAACGTTGCCTGTTAGGCTATGTTCACTTGCCGGAATTTCCGCACGGAAAATAGACGACTATGCATTCTGAGTGGACTCTGCACAAAAGAATGAACATGTTTGTTCTTTGTGCAGACACAGAAAATGGAATTTCCATGCTGGAAACGTCTGGCACTGAAATTAAGCCGTGTGCACAAAAGATTTTTGGGGGAGCTTTGACCTGGCAAATATCCCTAATCAGGTGCAGCAGAAGAGGAGAGCCGGCACATACGAAACTAAGCGCAGAGAGAAGCACGGAGAGGCACTGCCGGACTCACTGACAGCACAATCTGCGGCGGTGGTGCTCAGCCAAACAGAAGGCAAAACATCCAGCAAGTGATAAAGGCAAAGGAGGCGACACTCACCAAGCAGGTATAATTTATTCACACGACGGTGGCAGGGTACAGGCGGGGGACATACAGTGGAGGACGGGGCTGCTGGAACAAGTTGTTTCGTGCGGCTTACGCACTTCCTCTAGCCGGAACCTAAGGTTCCGGCTAGAGGAAGTGCGTAAGCCGCACGAAACAACTTGTTCCGGCAGACCCATCCTCCACTGTATCTCCCCCGCCTGTAGCCTGTACCCTGCCACTGTCGTGTGAATAAAGAATACCTGCTTGGTGAGTGTCGCCTCTTTTGCCTTTTTCACTTGCTGGATCCCTAATCAGGGACATTGACATGCCATACAGGGAAAGTGCCTCTAGATGGCACTAGAGAAAGAGAGTTTTCTTCCCCTAGGATTAGAGCTATATTGCTTTTTTTCCCCATGACGCATTGTCTGTAAGATTCCATATACTAGTAGGGTTACTTCAGTGAGAACTAGTACCCCCTCTGAGTTCCAAGTGCCAAAAACATACCATGGATTGATATTAGTTGCCTACTATCAAGCTGACACTTCCCTGCCTTCTCGTCTCTTTGCCATCTTACCACCTTGTATGGTCTTTCTGTAGTCACCTCCCTAAACCTTGGGTGGACTCACATACACCCTGTCATTCTCCATTTATTTCAATGGAAAAATATCTTCTGTTCTCTTTGGTATTTTTTCCAGTTAGAGCCTTAATTTTTGTGCCAAAGCTGCTCTTGCTACTACCTGCGAATCTGGTCAATCATCGTGAAGACTATGGATTTAAAGGGGTACTCCGGTGGAAAACTTTTTTTTTTTTTCTTTTAAATCAACTGGTGCCAGAAAGTTAAACAGATTTGTAAATTACTTCTATTTAAAAATCTTAATCCTTCCAGTACTTATTAGCAGCTGTATACTACAGAGGAAATGCTTTTCTTTTTGGATTTCTCTTCTGTCACGACCACAGTGCTCTCTGCTGACCTATGCTGTCCATTTTAGAAGCATATGTTTGCTATGAAGATTTTCTCCTGCTCTGGACAGTTCCTAAAATGGACAGCAGAGGTCAGCAGAGAGCACTGTGGTCGTGACAGAAGAGAAATCCAAAAAGAAAAGCCTTTCCTCTGTATTATTGTCACGTACCGGCTGGACTGGTAGTGGATCCTCTGGACCTGAGAGGCGATGACGCGGGTTGTACAAGAGGACCGGTTCTAAGTGGTTACTGGTTTTCACCAGAGCCCGCCGCAAGGTGGGATGGTCTTGCTGCGGCAGTAACCACCAGGTCGTATCCTCCAGTAGCAACTCAACCTCTCAGGCAGCTGATACGGCATGGTACACATGGAGCAGGCAGGAGCGTAGTCGGACGTAGCAGAGGTCAGGGCAGGCGGCAAGGAATCACAGGCGAGTAGGCGGAAGCAACGGGTTCGGCAACAGGCAAGGCAATACACACTATAGGAACGCTTTCTCAGAGGCACTAGGGCACAAAGATCCGGCAAGAGCAGGAAGGGGCAGGAGACTTTTATAGGGAAGGCAGGAGGAGTGAGGAACCAGCGCACCAATTACCGGTGCGCTGGCCCTTTAAATTTACTGAAGGCGGCGCGCGCCCTAGAGAGCGTAGCCGCGCATGCCGGGAGGCAGAGAAGGACGGCGCAAGGAGCAGGGAGCCAGGTGAGTGGAGCTGGGACGCGGCGCGTGAACGGGGGCCAGCTGTCACGGCAGCCGCATCCCAGACACAAGGGAACAGTGTGACTGACCGGGAGACGCCGGGGCAAAAGGCCGAGGGGGCGGGCGCTCCGGTCCGGGGACCGGAGCGCACGCTTTAACAATTATACAGCCGCTAATAAGTACTGGAAGGATTAAGATTTTTTTTAATAGAAGTAATTTACAAATCTGTTTAACTTTCTGGCACCAGTTGATTTAAAAAAAAAAAATTCCACCTGAGTACCCCTTTAAGTGTGTTGGTCACCCAGTCACCTATCATCAAGCAGACACTTTCCTACCTTTTCATCTCTTTTCTATCTTACCACCGTGCATGGTACTTATATAGTCACTTCCCTAAACCTAGGAGGACACACATACACCCTGTCATTCTCCATTTATTTCAGTGAAACTGTCAGTTCAAGAAAAATATCTGCGCAAAGTATTCGGAATGTGCTGTAAATAAGACACCGCACCTCTGTAATGCCTGTATCTGATCTTTTTACGTTTAATCAATCAGAAATAATTACAGCGTCGTTTCGTCACTTTCAGCCGACTCAGTGGATATTCTACAATAATGACATTAAGAGTAAAGGTGGAGCATTGATTATATTCAGCTATTCTGTCGTTGTTTTTGGAGGACAGCCTATGAATCCTAAAACCCTGGCGGCGAGGCCCGAGGGCAGTGTCACTAGCTATTCTGTTCTCTCCACGGATGCGTGTGATCAGCGCGTTGTAGGCGATGGTCAGCAGCCAGCCCGGTGGGAAGGAATATTTATTTAATCTTGTATGCAAGACTGAGAACCTGAGAAAGTCTCTGATCTTGAGGCTTCTGGGTAGATGTAGGAAAATCGAGCAAGCTTTGTCTGTCAACAGAAGTTACTCTTGTCGACCAAGAGGTCATACCACACAGCAGACAAAATGGCGGAGAGTTTGGAGGAGGGAAGGCCAAATTGTAAAGAGTTGGAGGAATCGAGATGAGAATAAATTAGAGAAATATTTTTTTTGTTTTTTGTTGTTCCACAGTAAAAGAAAAGGGCAGATTTTAAGAAAGTAACCAAGAGAGAGCGTTGTGAAAGGGGTTTTCTTATGTATGGAGTATCCTCATCGTGGCTCGCATCTGTGATGATCATCAGGGGTGCCGGTTGTTGGTCCACTGCCAATGACATATTGATGGACTTTCCTGAGGATAGGCTATAAATTAATTTCCCTAGAGACCCCCGGCTTATAAAGTGGAGCACACTGAGGAGAAGTTGGTGATCTACAGGCAGGGGATGAAAAAAAAATGCCTAGCCAACCCCCCCCCCCCCCCCCCCCCCCCTACGCAAGGGCTGGACTGGGACCAAAAATAGACCCTGGCATTTTAGAATAAGCAGTCCATTTTTTTTTTGTGGGGGTCCAACTGCTGGGAGCCTGACCGATCACCTCGGTTCAAGTGGCTCTCCAACTGTTGCAAAGCTATAACTCCCATCATGTCTGCAGAGTTTCAAGCATTATGGGAGTTGTAGTTTTGTAACAGCTGGAGAGCCACAGATTAAAGGAGAAATGCGGCAGAAATCTTTTAAGTTCTCCTGTGCCCTGACTGCAAAAACTAAAAAAAACTAACTTTAACTCACCTTCCTACATTGCCCCGTTGCTCCAGTATCGGTCTCCCATTCATCTGGCGCTGCTCGGCTCCGTGCTTCTTAGGCTCAGAATGTCACACTGTGGTCAGCTCGGGCCAGCTCCTTAAATGACAGCCGAGGCGGGACATCGCTGCGGCCGGCGATATGCTGACCGCAGTGTGAGGTTCCGAGCCTAAGAAGCATCGAGCCATGCAGCGCCTGAGGAACGGGACACCGATACCAAAAATGGAACAATGTAGGAAGGTGAGTTAAAGTTAGTTTTTTTTTTGTTTTTGCAGCCCGGGCACAGGGGAACTTAATAGATTTCTTCCGCATTTCTCCTTTAAGGTACAGTTTTACTAATCATCACTGCAGAACATACAAATGACAACAGCTCTGATGGGACAGTCAGGAGAATGCACAATGATATCTCAGACCTGAGTGATGTCTTTTCATATTACTTTTAAACCTTTGCCCCTCTAATTTAAAACTCTGTCCTCTTGTTGTAGTTTTTCTTCTTTTAAATCTCGTCTCCTCCTTTACCGTATCGATTCCCTTTATGTCTTTAAAAGTCTCTATCATATCCCCTCTGTCTCTTCTTTCTTCTAATGATAATAATAATGTACTGGCAGCAATCTCTGTCCCCCTCTGCACCCTCGTGGTCTGGACCCTCGGGCTCGGGCAGTGCCTGGGGGCCGGACCTGCTGCTGCATATAGTTTAGTGGCTAGGGGCCCGGTCGCAATTGTGACCCTTGCGACCTCTATAGCTATGCCACTGTCTACAGGGTCAAACACTGCAGAGATTCAGAAAAATCAACAGAGAGTAGATAGAGTGTAAAGAGTGTAAACCAGACTGTAAGTGGTGGAGAAGAGAATTAACAGAGAGATAGCAGATTAGGAGAGAAGACCGAGCCCTTCAGGAGTTAAGAGATGAAGGGGAGATTAGAGATGGGTCGATGGATGCGCAGGATGGGTACAGAGATGTTATTTTAGTAATGGAGTTATACCATGTTAAAAAAAAAAAGGATAAAAAGATAAGAGAAGAATGGGAGAGGTTAAATATTGCAATTAGGTGAGTATTGACAGCTGAGGAAAGAGAATGGAGGAGGTAGAGGGAATAGGGTCACTAGCGCAGGTTGTAGGGTGAGAAATAAAGGAGCCTGGAGCCCCAGTTATGGGGTCAATGCTGAAAGTGGACTAGAAGTTTGGGGTGAGGGAAGAGGGTCGATGCTTCTTGGGGACTGAGAGAGAATATCTTGGCCGATGTTGAAATTAGTGTCTAAGTCTTCACCACAAAGGTCTGAGATCGAGGTCTACACTTCAGGGCTAGAGACAAAGGGAAACCTATCCTAGAGCCATATGGAATTTTTAAGATGTGGAGATCAGAGATGTATACAGTGGTCCCTCGACATATGATGGTAATCCGTTCCAAATGGACCATCGTTTGTTGAAATCATCGTATGTTCAGGGATCCGTGCAATGTAAAGTATAGGACAGTGTTCTACAACCTGCGGACCTCCAGATGTTGCAAAAATACAACACCCAGCATGCCCGGACAGCCAACTGCTGTCCGAGCATGCTCGGAGTTGTAGTTTTGCAACACCTGGAGGTCCGCAGGTTGAAGACCACTGGTATTAAAGGTTGTACTCACGTGTCCCCGCCGCTCCGGACCGTCACCGCTCGTCACCGCTGCTCTGGATGTCGCGGTCGCTCGCTGTCGCCTCGTCCCCGGGGTGTCCCCGACGCTCCGGCAAGGCTTCTGCGGCATCCCCGCTCTCCGTCGCCGCCATCACGTCGCTACGCACGCCGCTCCTATTGGATGACTGGATGGCGTGCGCAGCGACGTGATGGCGTTGTTGGAGAACGCCGACGATGCAGGGATGCGCCGGAGCAGGACGCGAACAGGACGCACCGGAGCCCCAAGGACAGTTAAGTGATCGTCAGCGGACCACACGGGGCACCGTAAACGGCTATCCGGTGGCAGCTGAAGCAGTCTGCGCTGCCGGATAGCCATTTATGCGATGGCCCGACATACAAAAGCATCGTATGTTGATGCTGCCTTCAACATGCGATGACCACTGAGAGGCCATCGTATCTTGAAATGGTCGTATGTAATGGTCGGGGCCATCGTTGGTCGGGGGGTCACTGTAATAGGCTTGTTTGGAAAGGTCAAGGGACGCGTTCTAGGCATTGAGCTTTATGGAAAAGTACAGAATAATTGTAAAAGTTCCCAACACTAAGATAAATATATATCAGTTTAACTATTATTGCTGGATCAGGAGGTATAGTTGGAGGAAGCTGCCAGTGCCTAAACTTTTCCAAATGGAGCATTAGCTTGAGCCCAATAAAATCAATTGTTGTAAGGAGTTCCCCATAACGAGACCTACTCTTTGTGCTCTGCTTTGACTAATAGGAGTCCCAAATGGAGGACCACCCTTCTGTGACACCTATATGCTCTAATCGAACATATTGACGGCGCTCCTTGCTATCTACATAACAGAACTTCTGTTTTCTTCTATTATACTGGTTAGAGAAGCAGTTTGTCCTCCAGAGCTGCTGTTTCTACAAGAAATGGGCACAGGAAATTGGAATAAAGCAAAACACCTGTCATGATTTGCCCTTAAGAAAGTGACTATGTCCCCTCTTTGATAAGTACAAGTAGATACAGGGCCAAAGCTTTAGGGAGATGCAAATGTTGCAGTTGAAACCAGACCCTGGTACCTGAGAGGCCCCAAAGCAAGGGGGGGGGGGATCTTGGATTTAAATCTTGGTGGTTGCATAAAAAAAGGTTAATGCAACCATGTATTCCATCATCCCCCATTCATTTCAATAAACATTTGGTATTATAACATTTATCATAATCCTTCGGCAGCTAATCATTGGGACAGCTTCATTCTGAGAAGACAATGTCCAATTGAGCCAGCTTTACAATTGGCTTTGGCTTAGTGAAATATTAACTATTCTTATTGTTCCCATCATACTATATGGTAAAGCAATAAAATATTCTTGCGTGAAGCTTTATTTGGGTGTGCTGGTGTCTTGACATAGTAAGTAGAATGTGTGTACTACTATAATGCTGCTCCCATTTAAAGAATATAACTACTATAATACTGCTGCTATATACAAGAATATATCTACTATAATACTGCCTCCTATATACAAGAATATAACTACTATAATACTGCTCTCATTTACAAGAATATAACTACTATAATACTGATCCTATATACAAGAATATAACTACTATAATACTGCCTCCTATATACAAGAATATAACTACTATAATACTGCTCCTATATACAAGAATATAACTACTATGATACTGCTCCTATATACAAGAATATAACTACTATAATACTGCTCCTATATACAAGAATATAACTACTATAATACTGCCTCCTATATACAAGAATATAACTACTATAATACTGCTCCTATATACAAGAATATAACTACTATAATACTGCTCCTATATACAAGAATATAACTACTATAATACTGCTCCTATATACAAGAATATAACTACTATAATACTGCTCCTATATACAAGAATGTAACTACTATAATACTGCTCCTATATACAAGAATATATCTACTATAATACTGCTCCTATATACAAGAATATAACTCCTATAATACTGCTCCTATATACAAGAATATATCTACTATAATACTGCCTCCTATATACAAGAATATAACTAATATAATTACTTCTCTTATATACTGTCACGATGCCGGCTGGCAGGTAGTGGACCCTCTGTGCCAGAGAGGGATTGGCGTGGACCGTGCTAGTGGACCGGTTCTAAGCCACTACTGGTTTTCACCAGAGCCCGCCGCAAAGCGGGATGGTCTTGCTGCGGCGGTAGTGACCAGGTCGTATCCACTAGCAACGGCTCACCTCTCTGGCTGCTGAAGATAGGCGCGGTACAAGGGAGTAGGCAGAAGCAAGGTCGGACGTAGCAGAAGGTCGGGGCAGGCAGCAAGGATCGTAGTCAGGGGCAACGGCAGAAGGTCTGGAAACACTGGCAAGGGACACACAAGGAACGCTTTCACTGGCACTAAGGCAACAAGATCCGGCAAGGGAGTGCAAGGGAAGTGAGGTAATATAGGGAGTGCACAGGTGATAACTCTAATTGGAACCACTGCGCCAATCAGCGGCGCAGTGGCCCTTTAAATCGCAGAGACCCGGCGCGCGCGCGCCCTAGGGAGCGGGGCCGCGCGCGCCGGGACAGAACAGACGGGGAGCGAGTCAGGTAGGAGAGCCGGGGTGCGCATCGCGAGCGGGCGCTACCCGCATCGCGAATCGCATCCCGGCTAGCAGCAGGATCGCAGCGCCCCGGGTCAGAGGACGTGACCGGGGCGCTGCAGCGGAGGAGGTGAAGCGAGCGCTCCGGGGAGGAGCGGGAACCCGGAGCGCTCGGCGTAACAGTACCCCCCCCCTTGGGTCTCCCCCTCTTCTTGGAGCCTGAGAACCTGAGGAGCAGACTTTTGTCAAGGATGTTGTCCTCAGGTTCCCAGGATCTCTCTTCAGGACCACAACCCTCCCAGTCTACTAAAAAAAAGTTTTTTCCTCTGACCTTTTTGGCAGCCAAAATCTCCTTGACCGAGAAGACGTCCGAGGAGCCGGAAACAGGAGTGAGAGGAACAGATTTGGGAGAAAAACGGTTGAGGATGAGTGGTTTGAGAAGAGAGACGTGAAAGGCATTAGGGATACGAAGAGAAGGAGGAAGAAGAAGTTTATAAGAGACAGGATTAATTTGACACAGAATTTTGAAAGGACCAAGATAGCGTGGTCCCAACTTGTAGCTAGGGACACGGAAGCGGACATATTTAGCGGAGAGCCATACCTTGTCTCCAGGGGAAAAAACGGGGGGAGCTCTTCTTTTCTTATCCGCGAACCTCTTCATGCGTGAAGAAGCCTGTAAGAGAGAATTTTGGGTCTCTCTCCATATAATGGAAAGGTCACGAGAAATTTCATCCACAGCGGGCAGACCAGAGGGCAAGGGGGTAGGGAGGGGGGGAAGAGGGTGACGGCCGTACACCACGAAAAATGGGGATTTGGAGGAAGATTCAGAGACCCTGAAGTTATACGAGAATTCGGCCCATGGAAGGAGATCTGCCCAGTCATCCTGGCGGGAGGAAACAAAATGTCGCAAATAATCACCCAGGATCTGGTTAATTCTTTCTACTTGTCCATTGGACTGGGGATGATATGCAGAGGAAAAATTTAATTTAATCTTGAGTTGTTTACAGAGAGCTCTCCAGAATTTAGACACGAATTGGACCCCTCTATCCGAGACAATCTGCGTAGGCAACCCGTGAAGACGAAAAATGTGTACAAAAAATTGTTTAGCCAACTGAGGCGCAGAAGGAAGACCAGGAAGAGGAATGAAATGTGCCATTTTGGAGAATCGATCAACGACCACCCAAATAACGGTGTTGCCACGGGAAGGGGGTAAATCAGTAATAAAATCCATACCAATCAGAGACCAAGGCTGTTCGGGGACAGGCAGAGGATGAAGAAAACCAGCGGGCTTCTGGCGAGGAGTCTTATCCCGGGCACAGATAGTGCAGGCTCGCACAAAGTCCCCAACATCCGTCTCCAGAGTTGGCCACCAATAGAAGCGGGAGATGAGTTGCACAGATTTCTTGATGCCCGCATGACCTGCGAGATGGGAGGAGTGACCCCATTTGAGGATTCCGAGGCGTTGGCGTGGAGAAACAAAGGTCTTTCCTGGAGGAGTTTGTCTGATGGAGGCAGGAGAAGTGGAGATCAGGCAGTCAGGTGGAATGATGTGTTGCGGAGGGAGATCAACTTCTGAGGCATCCGAGGAACGAGAGAGAGCATCGGCTCTAATGTTCTTATCGGCAGGACGAAAGTGAATCTCAAAATTAAATCGGGCAAAGAACAGAGACCACCGGGCCTGGCGAGGATTCAGCCGTTGGGCCGACTGGAGGTAGGAGAGGTTCTTGTGGTCGGTGTAGATAATAACAGGAAATCTTGATCCCTCCAGCAGATGCCTCCATTCCTCAAGTGCTAATTTAATGGCTAGAAGTTCTCGATCCCCGATGGAGTAGTTCCTCTCCGCTGGAGAGAAGGTCCTAGAGAAAAAACCACAAGTGACAGCATGCCCGGAAGGATTTTTTTGTAGAAGAACAGCTCCAGCTCCTACTGAGGAGGCATCAACCTCCAATAGGAAGGGTTTGGAAGGGTCAGGTCTGGAGAGCACGGGAGCCGAAGAAAAGGCAGACTTGAGTTGTTTAAAGGAGTCTTCTGCTTGAGGAGGCCAGGACTTGGGATCAGCATTTTTCTTGGTTAAAGCCACGATAGGAGCCACAATGGTAGAAAAATGTGGAATAAATTGCCTGTAATAATTGGCGAACCCCAAAAAGCGTTGGATAGCACGGAGTCCGGAGGGGCGTGGCCAATTTAAGACGGCAGAGAGTTTGTCTGGATCCATCTGTAGTCCCTGGCCAGAGACCAAATATCCTAGAAAAGGAAGAGATTGGCATTCAAACAGACATTTCTCAATTTTGGCATAGAGTTGGTTGTCACGAAGTCTCTGAAGAACCATACGGACATGCCGGCGGTGTTCCTCTAGATTGGCAGAAAAAATTAGGATATCGTCCAGATATACCACAACACAGGAGTATAATAGATCACGAAAAATTTCATTGACAAAGTCTTGGAAGACGGCAGGGGCATTGCACAGTCCAAAGGGCATGACCAGATACTCAAAGTGTCCATCTCTGGTGTTAAATGCCGTTTTCCACTCGTCCCCCTCTCTGATGCGGATGAGGTTATAGGCGCCTCTTAAGTCCAATTTAGTGAAGATGTGGGCACCTTGGAGGCGATCAAAGAGTTCAGAGATGAGGGGTAAGGGGTAGCGGTTCTTAACCGTGATTTTATTAAGACCGCGGTAGTCAATGCAAGGACGTAGGGAGCCATCTTTTTTGGAGACAAAGAAAAATCCGGCTCCGGCAGGAGAGGAGGATTTACGGATAAAGCCCCTTTTTAGATTCTCCTGGACGTATTCGGACATGGCAAGAGTCTCTGGGGCAGAGAGAGGATAAATTCTGCCCCGGGGTGGAGTAGTACCCGGGAGGAGGTCGATAGGGCAATCATAAGGCCTGTGAGGAGGTAGAGTCTCAGCTTGTTTTTTGCAGAAAACATCCGCGAAGTCCATATAGGCCTTGGGGAGACCGGTTACTGGAGGAACCACAGAGTTACGGCAAGGGTTACTGGGAACCGGTTTTAGACAGTTCTTGGAACAAGAGGACCCCCAACTCTTGATCTCCCCAGTGGACCAATCCAGGGTTGGGGAATGAAGTTGAAGCCAGGGAAGTCCAAGGAGAATCTCCGAGGTGCAATTGGGGAGGACCAAAAGTTCAATCCTCTCATGATGAGATCCGATGCTCATAAGAAGGGGCTCCGTGCGGAAACGTATGGTACAGTCCAATCTTTCATTATTTACACAATTGATGTAGAGGGGTCTGGCGAGACTGGTCACTGGGATGTTGAACCTGTTGACGAGAGAGGCCAAAATAAAATTTCCTGCAGAACCAGAGTCCAAGAAGGCCACTGTAGAGAAGGAGAAGGCAGAAGCAGACATCCGCACAGGCACAGTAAGACGTGGAGAAGCAGAGTAGACATCAAGGACTGTCTCACCTTTGTGCGGAGTCAGCGTACGTCTTTCCAGGCGGGGAGGACGGATAGGACAATCCCTCAGGAAGTGTTCGGTACTAGCACAGTACAGGCAGAGGTTCTCCATACGGCGTCGTGTCCTCTCTTGAGGTGTCAGGCGAGACCGGTCGACCTGCATAGCCTCCACGGCGGGAGGCACAGGAACAGATTGCAGGGGACCAGAGGAGAGAGGAGCCGAGGAGACGAAACGCCTCGTGCGAACAGAGTCCATATCTTGGCGGAGTTCCTGACGCCTTTCAGAAAAACGCATGTCAATGCGAGTGGCTAGGTGAATAAGTTCATGTAGATTAGCAGGAATTTCTCGTGCGGCCAGAACATCTTTAATGTTGCTGGATAGGCCTTTTTTGAAGGTCGCGCAGAGGGCCTCATTATTCCAGGACAATTCTGAAGCAAGTGTACGGAATTGTATGGCATACTCGCCAACGGAAGAATTACCCTGGACCAGGTTCAACAGGGCAGTCTCAGCAGAAGAGGCTCGGGCAGGTTCCTCAAAGACACTTCGGATTTCCGAGAAGAAGGAGTGTACTGAGGCAGTGACGGGGTCATTGCGGTCCCAGAGCGGTGTGGCCCATGACAGGGCTTTTCCGGACAGAAGACTGACTACGAAAGCCACCTTAGACCTTTCAGTGGGAAACAGGTCCGACATCATCTCCAGATGCAGGGAACATTGGGAAAGGAAGCCACGGCAAAACTTAGAGTCCCCATCAAACTTATCCGGCAAGGATAAGCGTATCCCAGGAGCGGCCACTCGCTGCGGAGGAGGTGCAGGAGCTGGCGGAGGAGATGACTGCTGAAGCTGTGGTAGCAACTGTTGTAGCATAACGGTCAGTTGAGACAGCTGTTGGCCTTGTTGCGCAATCTGTTGTGACTGCTGGGCGACCACCGTGGTGAGGTCAGCGACAACTGGCAGAGGAACTTCAGCGGGATCCATGGCCGGATCTACTGTCACGATGCCGGCTGGCAGGTAGTGGACCCTCTGTGCCAGAGAGGGATTGGCGTGGACCGTGCTAGTGGACCGGTTCTAAGCCACTACTGGTTTTCACCAGAGCCCGCCGCAAAGCGGGATGGTCTTGCTGCGGCGGTAGTGACCAGGTCGTATCCACTAGCAACGGCTCACCTCTCTGGCTGCTGAAGATAGGCGCGGTACAAGGGAGTAGGCAGAAGCAAGGTCGGACGTAGCAGAAGGTCGGGGCAGGCAGCAAGGATCGTAGTCAGGGGCAACGGCAGAAGGTCTGGAAACACTGGCAAGGGACACACAAGGAACGCTTTCACTGGCACTAAGGCAACAAGATCCGGCAAGGGAGTGCAAGGGAAGTGAGGTAATATAGGGAGTGCACAGGTGATAACTCTAATTGGAACCACTGCGCCAATCAGCGGCGCAGTGGCCCTTTAAATCGCAGAGACCCGGCGCGCGCGCGCCCTAGGGAGCGGGGCCGCGCGCGCCGGGACAGAACAGACGGGGAGCGAGTCAGGTAGGAGAGCCGGGGTGCGCATCGCGAGCGGGCGCTACCCGCATCGCGAATCGCATCCCGGCTAGCAGCAGGATCGCAGCGCCCCGGGTCAGAGGACGTGACCGGGGCGCTGCAGCGGAGGAGGTGAAGCGAGCGCTCCGGGGAGGAGCGGGAACCCGGAGCGCTCGGCGTAACATATACAAGAATATAACTACTATAATACTGCTCCTATATACAAGAATATATCTACTATAATACTGCCTCCTATATACAAGGATATATCTACTATAACTACTATAATACAAGAATATAACTACTATAATACTGCTCCTATGTACAAGAATGTAACTACTATAATACTGCGCCTATATACAACAATATATCTACTATAATACTGCCTCCTATATACAAGAATATAACTACTATAATACTGCTCCTATATACAAGAATATAACAACTATAATACTTCTCCTATATACAAGAATATAACTACTATAATACTGCCTCCTATATACAAGAATATAACTACTATAATACTGCTCCTATATACAAGAATATAACTACTATAATACTGCTCCTATATACAAGAATATAACTACTATAATACTGCTTCTATATACAAGAATATAATTACTATAATACTGCTCCTATATATAAGAATATAACTACTATAATACTGCTCCTATGTACAAGAATATAACTACTATAATACTGCTCCTATATACAAGAATATAACTACTATAATACTGCTTCTATATACAAGAATATAATTACTATAATACTGCTCCTATATACAAGAATATAATTACTATAATACTGCTCCTATATACAAGAATATAACTACTATAATACTGCTTCTATATACAAGAATATAACTACTATAATACTGCTCCTATATACAAGAATATAACTACTATAATGCTGCTCCTATATACAAGAATATAACTACTATAATACTGCTCCTATATACAAGAATATAACTACCATAATACTGCCTCCTATATACAAGAATATTACTACTATAATACTGCTCCTATATACAAGAATATAACTACTATAATACTGTTCCTATATACAAGAATATAACTACTATAATACTGCCTCCTATATACAAGAATATAACTACTATAGTACTGCTCCTATATACAAGAATATAACTACTATAATACTGCTCCTATATACAAGAATATAACTACTATAATGCTGCTCCTATATACAAGAATATAACTACTATAATACTGCTCCTATATACAAGAATATAACTACTATAATACTGCCCCCTATATACAAGAATATAACTACTATAATACTGCCTCCTATATACAAGAATATTACTACTATAATACTGCTCCTATATACAAGAATATAACTACTATAATACTGCCCCCTATATACAAGAATATAACTACTATAATACTGCTCCTATATACAAGAATATAACTACTATAATACTGTTCCTATATACAAGAATATAACTACTATAATACTGCTCCTATATACAAGAATATAACTACTATAATACTGCCCCCTATATACAAGAATATAACTACTATAATACTGCCTCCTATATACAAGAATATAACTACTATAATACTGCCTCCTATATACAAGAATATAACTACTATAATACTGCCCCCTATATACAAGAATATAACTACTATAATACTGCTCCTATATACAAGAATATAACTACTATAATACTGCTCCTATATACAAGAATATAACTACTATAATACTGTCTCCAATATACAAGAATATAACTACTATAATACTGCTCCTATGTACAAGAATATAACTACTATAATACTGCTCCTGTATACAAGAATATAACTACTATAATACTGCTCCTATATACAAGAATATAACTACTATAATACTGTCTCCAATATACAAGAATATAACTACTATAATACTGCTCCTATATACAAGAATATAACTACTATAATACTGCTCCTATATACAAGAATATAACTATAAAGCTTCCTCCTTGTGAACACGTAAGAATGAAGAATATCTGTACCTGAGCCAAATTTCCCTGTAATATATGAGATTGTTGCTTCATAATATCATAGAATTTACAGCTGGGGACATATTAACCCAATATATTCGCCCCTTATTTTATAACCTCACATTGGTATTGAGCACACAAAATTACTATTATTAATATCCTGAAGTTTTTGTCTGCCATCACATTGTTAAGGCAGCTATCATCTCCTCAGCTCTTAGTCCATGGAATTGCTAACAAAAGCATCTCATCCATCATTGTGTGCAAAATAATGGGAGATTTGGGGTGTTCCGGGTGCTATTCTTCACTTTACTCATTAGGTGGAAAAATTATTTTAGATTTATTTTTCTTTTTTTGGCTCCTGTGATATTACGTGTAATTACAGTTATATTGTGTCATCATAACAATGATGTTTTGTATAGGGTGACTTGCCATTTTCTTTATTTTATCTTGGGTTTTTTCCCCCACTTTCCATTATTGCCCATTTCATGCCATTGTACGGAGAGATTTGATAGAACAAATCATTTTTATTTTTTATATTAACTATTATAAAGTCAAAATAAAAATACAATTTGAAATTAATGAAAGTGCTCATGGTAGACCATCAGGGCCATCAAGTGGCTTCATAGGGCACTATTAAGGGGGCTCAATTTAACAATAAATCTTTTCCCGCCTCAGCTATATTTTTCGTAGACATTAAAGGGGTACTCTGCTGCTCAGCGTTTGGAACAAACTGTTCTGAAAGCTGGCGGTGGGAGCTTGTGACGTCATAGCCCCGCCCCCTCATGATATCGCCCCCCGCCCCCTCAATGCAAGTCTATGGTAGGGGGCGTGACGGCTGTCACGCCCCCTCCCATAGACTTGCATTGAGGGCTCGGGGCATGACATCATGGGGGGGCGGGGCTATGATATCACCAGCTCCCGGCGCCAGCTTTCAGAACAGTTTGTTCCAAACGCTGAGCAGCAGAGTACCCCTTTAATGGCAAATTCATGGCCCATAATTTGCTTTTGGAGTACCATGAATAATGTGAGGAGACTTTACCTACTTTAGGGAATGGTCACCCATGGTGGATACTCTACATATTTGCCACAAATCAACAGTGTATTGACCGTGAGCCCATGGCTAGATAGGGCAAGTCATGAGGATTCCCGGCATATTTAAATTTTATCTCCATTGTCCTTTACAGTACTGAGAGAAAAACTTTTTATTAATATGCAAATGAGGCTCAAGTGCCTAGAGGGTGTTTCCCAGCATGGCAAGAGTCCAGGGTTAGTTGACCTATCTCCTCTTAACACCTTTATGCCCACTTGCATACACTTACCATGTTTGACAGTAACTAGATAAAGAGGACATGGGCTGTATTAACCTGGGCTTTTATCACTGCCGGGAAATGCCCCTTCATTTGCATATACTGTAAACAAATAGGCTAATATCTCTGCGGGGGAGAGGACTGTTAATTGAAAATAAAAAAATTGTCTGATATCATGATAACTAGGCGTTTATAGCTTATTTACATACCTGTTTTCCTGCTGACATGTTCACTTTAAAGGGGTACTCCAGTGGAAACCTTTTTTTTTTTTTTAAATAAACTGGTTCCAGAAAGTTAAACAGATTTGTAAATCACTTCTATTAAAAAATTCTAATCCTTCCAGTACTTTTTAGGGGCTGTATACTAAAGAGAAATCCAAAAAAGAAATGCATTTCCTGTGATGTCATGACCACAGTGCTCTCTGCTGACCTCTGCTGTCCATTTTAGGAACTGTCCAGAGCAGCATATGTTTGCTAAGGGGATTTTCTCCAGCTCTGGACAGTTCCTAAAATGGACAGCAGAGGTCAGCAGAGAGCACTGTGGTCATGACATCAGAGGAAATGCACTTCTTTTTTGGATTTCTTTTAAGTATACAGCCCCTAAAAAGTACTGGAAGGATTAATATTTTTTTAATAGAAGTGATTTACAAATCTGTTTAACTTTCTGGCACCAGTTGATTAAAAAAAAAAAAAAAAAAAGGTTTCCACGGGAGTACCCCTTTAATCTATTGTCCCCCATGGAGATAAGTGGAATCTGATGTGTCGACCAAGTGAGTTCAGCAGGTTAAATATGTTTTTAGGAAACTGGTAGAACATTGCTTTCAAAGCAACCTCTGATGCCACCTTCATTATTCCCTTTGGTCCTAAAAAACATCTATCCATGGTTGTGTCTGGTATTGAAGCTGAGCTTTACTGATCTTTACTGAGCTTTACTGATCTGATGGAGAATGAGTCACAATACCACATACAACCTGTGGACTGGTGAGAAATGCAGCATTCTTTTCCTAATCCTGTATACCCCTTTAAAAAGGGTACTCGCAACTCGGTGCTTAGAACAAACTGTTCCGAACGCTGGAGCCGGCACCGGGAGCTTGTGATGTCATAGCCCTGCTCCTCATGATGTCACACCCTGCCCCTTTAATGCAAGTCTATGGGAGGGGGCGTGACAGCCGTCACGCCCCCTCCCATAGACTTGCATTGAGGGGGCTGGGCGTGACGTCATGAGGGGCGAAGCTATGACATCACAGGCTCCCAGCGCCGGCTCCAGTGTTCCAAACTCTGAGCAGCGGAGTACCCCTTTTAAGGGTTGCCGTATATATGCATTTGGCAACCAAAGAATTGAAACAATCCTTCACAAGATAGGAGGGTCCCGATAGGCGGGTCCAATATATGTTGATGGACTTAGCAGTAGCGGGTAGTTTTGTGTATAAAGTGTGGCGAGCATCATCATAGAACTAAGTCTGTACACCCAACTTGTTAAACCTATTGTCTTCCAGACCTTCAAGATGTGGAGTTAATGAATCCAGCTCTAGAACAGTGTTTCCCAACCACAGTCCTCGGGGACAGTCAACAGTTCCAGTTTTCAGGATATACTCACAGGAGCACAGGTAGATCAAACCGTGTTCTTGTTGTTACGGCTCCACCTTGTGCTATAAAAAAAAAGTCTACTGTACCCAGGTGGACTGACATTGGGAACATAAACTCCCATTCTCCTGTTATAAGTTAGGGCCAAGACAAGACGGAGACATGTGCCATAGAATTCCTAGGAGCAAGAGCGAAAGAAGAGTCAAGTCACATAGTGTAACCTGTAGGCAATTGGAGTCATGAGTCCTTCCTCCCCATCATCTGACATTATCGTAGAAACATTATCGTAGATCATGATGCCCCATCCACAATACATTAGTCAAGGTGGGCTTCATCATGTATCCCATAGAAAACACTTATTTTTTATCATCTTCTATGGCACATTCCAGCACATGGTACATGCCTCCGTCCCACCTTGGCTCAATGTGCTATTTTTATCTTTCTTATATTGCCTTGTACGTGTCAGCTGCTAATGCTAAATATGAAATATGTATGGACATACTTACATTGGGTCTCTGTTTGATAGTGCTAGGATGCATGTAGAAAATGCCTTTTTTTCCTATTTTCTTCACTATTTCCATGTCATTTTTTTACGTCCTTATTTTTATCTCTCTTATTATAATGGGTGTGGTCTAATAGTTACAATGGGTGGGGCCTTACAGTTCTGGGCTGTGGCTAGTAGTTCATGGGTGTGACAAGTGCCGTCTTGGTCAGATTGAATATTGGAATTATGTTAAAGGCATAATCCGGTGAAAATCTTTTTTCGTTTAAATCAACTGGTGCCAGAAAGTTAAACATATTTGTAAATTACTTCTATTAAAAAATCTCAATCCTTCCAGTACTTATTAGCTGCTGAATGCTACAGAGGAAATTCCTTTCTTTTTGGAACACTGATGACATCACGAGCACAGTGCTCTCTGCTGATATCTCTGTCCATTTTAGCAACCATGCATAGCAGATGTATGCTAAGGGCAGCATTGTGGCTTAGTGGTTAGCATTGGTGCCTTGGGTTCAAATCCCACTAAGGACAACAATAAATGAATAAAGACTTATTATTATTATTATTATTATAATGTCAGCAGAGAGCACTGTGCTCGTGATGTCATCAGAGAGCATTCCAAAAAGAAAAGAATTTCCTCTGTAGTATTCAGCAGCTAATAAGTACAGGAAGTATTAAGATTTTTTTAATAGAAGTAATTTACAAATCTGTTTAACTTTCCGGAGCCAGTTAATTTAAAAGAAAAAAGGTTTTCACCGGAGTACCCCTTTAAGTTAAGGTGGTTGATGACTATGTGTACCATTATTCTTAGATTTTATTTTTTAATTTTTTTTTTTTTGGGGGGGGGGGTTATTGTTGTATTTGGGTGGGTATCAGATAAGTTATTATTTTACAATTCACATATATAACCGCACAGTCATCAGGTTGTTTAAAATTCCAAGGCAATCTCTGCAGCCCAAGAGTGACATGATCAGGAGGTGTACCGGAAGTCCCAAAGACTTGTTTTAGTGAAAAAAAGGCCATTGAGTGACCAATGAAAACCACTATTTGTCACACTGTAAAAACAGCCTTTTTTTTTTTTTTTTTGGGGTGTCGCGTGTTGTTGGCATGAAGATGTTGCCATTTTTTCTGTGATTGTTTTTAGATGGTACATATTCTACTTATTAAGGTGGCCATTTTTTGAAGTCTCAATACTAAACCTATCATATCTGTTTTAGTCTGATGGGGTACTTAAAGGGGTACTCCGGTGCTTAGACATCTTATCCCCCTATCCAAAGGATAGGGGATAAGATGCCTGATCATGGAAGTCCAACCACTGGGGACCCCCGGCACCCTGTTAAAATCAACGGTGGTGGCTTAGTGGTTAGCACTGCTGCCTTGCAGTGCTGGTGCCTTGGGTTCAAATCCCTCTAAGGACAACAATAAATAAAGACTTATTATTATAATAACATCAGCAGAGAGCACTGTGCTCGTGATGTCATCAGAGAGCATTCCAAAAAGAAAAGAATTTCCTCTGTAGTATTCAGCAGCTAATAAGTTCAGGAAGGATTAAGATTTTTTAATAGAAGTAATGTAAAAATCTGTTTAACTTTCCGGAGCCAGTCGATTTAAAAGAAAAAAGTTTTTCACCAGAGTACCCCTTTAAATAAAGTAAAATAAATAGTTAAATAACTCTATAAAATATGACAAAATTTATAAAACAAAAAAATATCAATTAAATGAAAATAAATCACAAAGTAAATTTAAAGAATTTACTCAATGTTATTATTGAAGCTGTAAATATTAACTACATGAAAATATAAAAAATGTTAAATACGAAACTGAAAAAAATAATGAATTCAATTAGCATATACAATATACAGGATGTATGGAAACAGTTTTATATATTTAATTAACTTGTAATTATTAGATGAATTGTTAAAATTGACCATATTTTCCCGTAATTACTTCTTAATGCCAGTCCTGGGTCACGTAATGCGATGGGTAAATATTATTTTTAATTCCAGTATTTTATAGTCGGGGCACTTTATTTAAAATTTTAAAATTTAAAATTTTATTTTAAATAACAAGATCCAAGTAAAACACAAGCAATTGGAATAATGTTTAATTTGAATGCATGAAAAGTAATGAACCTGCTGTCTATTATGCGTGACCTTATAACAAGAGGCATAAAACTGGTAAAGAGACATTATGAATAATTATTTATTACACCGAGTGTGAAAGTCGGGTGAGAAATTTTACGCGTACTGCATCAGTGAGACACTTCTGCTAATGAGTTAATTCTCCACAGGATAAAGATGCATACATTATTATTCAAAAGTTTTAAAAAAAAATACAATTCCAATCAGATAACTTTTTTTCTTTATTTTTTTATTTTATTAATAATGAGTTACGAGATTTGCTGTAGATCCCCCAAAGATATTTTTTCAATTCCCAAGATCTTGAAAAAATCTACCTAATCTACTTAAGGAATATTAGTCAGTTATTAAAGGGGTATTCCAGGATTTTTTTTTTTTTACTATGCTACAGGGGCAGTAAAGTTAGTGTAGTTCATAATATAGTGTCTGTACCTGTGTGTGACGGTTTTCTCACAATTCTAATGTGATTTTCACTCTAATATTTATTTTTAACAGCATACAAAATGACTGTTGTCTCAGATTTTTCCCAGGTTGCAGTGCGGCCGAGATCTGACTCACTAGTCAGCTGATGACAGGGAGCCTGTCTGCTTCAATGGGTGGAGCGATCGCTTGGTGGGAGAGAGATCAATCTGTAACAGCTGTAGGCACCCTGATTGAAAACCACACTGATTTGAATGGATGCAGCTCATTTATGTTTCAATGGGTGGGGTGGCTGATATGTGGGAGGGAGGAAGATGGAATTGTGGGATTTGTAGTCAAAAAAAGAAAAGTGAAACAGGAAATACAAGTTCACAAAAATCTAGCCACAGTGTTAAAGGGGTTCTCCCTTGTTTATACTGTTTTTTATTATGTTTGTGTGCTATGTGTGTATACGTATGTGTTTTTTTTATGTGCGTTGTGATTATGTATATATGTATTCTTACCTTTTGTGAAGATCCGGAAGCTGGCCCCTTTTTTCTTCCAGTGGCTTGCTCTGTACCTCTGCCTCCGCCATGTTGTGTTCGGTACTGTCACGATGCCGGCTGGCAGGAGGTGGATCCTCTGTGCCAGAGAGGGATTGGCGAGGACCGCGCTAGTGGACCGGTTCTAAGCCACTACAGGTTTTCACCAGAGCCCGCCGCAAAGCGGGATGGTCTTGCTGCGGCGGTAGTGACCAGGTCGTATCCACTAGCAACGGCTCACCTCTCTGACTGCTGAAGATACTGAAGATAGGCGAGGTACAAGGGAGTAGGCAGAAGCAAGGTCGGACGTAGCAGAAGGTCGAGGCAGGCAGCAAGGATCGTAGTCAGGGGCAACGGCAGGAGGTCAGGAACACGGGCTAGGAACAGACAAGGGAACGCTTTCACTAGGCACAAGGCAACAAGATCCGGCAAGGGAGTGCAGGGGAAGTGAGGTAATATAGGGAAGTACACAGGTGATCACACTAATTGGTAATTGGGAAGATTGGGCCAGGCACCAACATTGGTGCACTGGCCCTTTAAATTGCAGAGACCCGGCGCGCGCGCGCCCTAGGGAGCGGGGCCGCGCGCGCCGGGACAGGACCGACGGAGAGCGAGTCAGGTACGGGGACCGGGGTGCGCATCACGAGCGGGCGCCACCCGCATCGCGAATCGCATCCCGGCTGGAGGCGGTACCGCAGCGCACCCGGTCAGTGGATCTGACCGGGGCGCTGCAGCAACGAGGATGAGGCGAGCGCTCCGGGGAGGAACGGGGACCCGGAGCGCTCGGCGTAACAGTACCCCCCCCCTTTGGTCTCCCCCTCTTCTTGGGGCCAAAGAACCTGAGGAAAAAAAAGTCAATTTTTCCGTGATGAGGTCCGATGCACATTAGGAGGGGTTCTGTGCGGAAACGCATGAGACAGTCCAATCTTTTATTGTTAATACAATAGATGTAGAGGGGTCTGGCGAGACTGGTCACAGGGACGTAGAACCTGTTGATAAGAGAGGCCAAAAAAATTTTTCCTGCAGATCCGGAATCCAAGGAGACCATAGTAGAGAAGGAGAAGGTAGAGGCAGATATCCGCACAGGCACAGTAAGGCGTGGAGAAGCAGAGTTGACATCAAGAACTGTGTCACCTTTGTGCGGAGTCAGCGTACGTCTTTCCAGGCGGGGAGGACGGATAGGACAATCCTTCAGGAAGTGTTCGGTACCGGCATAGTACAGGCAAAGATTCTCCATGCGGCGTCGTGTCCTCTCTTGAGGTGTCAAGCGAGACCGGTCAACTTGCATAGCCTCCGCGGCGGGAAGCACAGGAACGGATTGCAGAGGACCAGAGGAGAGAGGAGCCGGGGAGAAAAAACGCCTCGTGCGAACAAAGTCCATATCCAGGCGGAGCTCCAGACGCCATCCGGAAGAACGCATGTCAATGCGAGTGGCAAGATGAATGAGTTCATGTAGGTCAGCAGGAGTCTCTCGTGCGGCCAGAACATCTTTAATGTTGCTGGATAGGCCTTTTTTAAAGGTCGCGCAGAGAACCTCACTATTCCAGGACAACTCGTAAGCAAGAGCACGGAACTGAATGGCGTACTCGCCAATGGAAGAAACACCCTGTTCCAGGTTCAGCAGGGCAATCTCGGCAGAAGAAGCTCGGGCAGGCTCCTCGAAGACACCACGGACCTCAGCGAAGAAGGACTGGACTGTGGCTGTGGCAGAATCATTGCGGTCCCCATCAAACTTGTCCGGCAGGGACAAGCAGGGGTTAAGAACGGCCGGTTGCTGCGGAGGAGTTGCAGGAGCCGGCGGAGGAGATGGTTGTTGCAGCTGTAGCTGTGACTGAAGTTGCTGTATCTGCGGCAGCAGCTGCTGTGACTGAAGTTGCTGTATCTGCGGCAGCAGCTGCTGTAACTGTGACTGAAGACGCTGTGTCTCGGAGATCAAGTATGCCAGCTGTTGATCTCGTTGGGCGATCTTTACGCCAAATTTGTCCGGCAGGGACAAGCAGGGGTTAGGAACGGCCGGTTGCTGCGGAGGAGTTGCAGGAGCCGGCGGAGGAGATGGTAGTTGCAGCTGTAGCTGTTGCTGTATCTGCAGCTGCTGTATCTGTGACTGAATATGCAGTGCCTCGGAGGTCAAGTATGCCAGCTGTTGATCTCGTTGGGCGATCTTTAGGGCTAGCTGGGCGACCAGTGTAGGATCTTCAGCGGGATCCATGGCCGGATCTACTGTCACGATGCCGGCTGGCAGGAGGTGGATCCTCTGTGCCAGAGAGGGATTGGCGAGGACCGCGCTAGTGGACCGGTTCTAAGCCACTACAGGTTTTCACCAGAGCCCGCCGCAAAGCGGGATGGTCTTGCTGCGGCGGTAGTGACCAGGTCGTATCCACTAGCAACGGCTCACCTCTCTGACTGCTGAAGATACTGAAGATAGGCGAGGTACAAGGGAGTAGGCAGAAGCAAGGTCGGACGTAGCATGGGATGTCGGGGGGTGTGTTCTTGCTTCTGTCCTTCCTATCTTCTGACGTCCGAGGCAAATCTTTTCTTCCTGTTTCTTCCGTGGCTCAGCGACGAATCTGTGGCCTCTTCCGGCGCATGCGCAGTTAGTTTGTTTGTTTTTTTTACCAATAAAGTTTTTTTGTCTAATTGACAAACTGTCTGCGCATGCGCGAGTACGCAAGTGCTACGCTAACAGCGTAGCGTATGTTAGGTCTACGCTAATAGCGTAGCTTCGCGCAAGCGCAGACAGTTTGTCAATTAGACAAAAAAACTTTATTGGTAAAAAAAAAAAACTGCCTGCGCATGCGCCGGAAGAGGCCGCAGATTCGTCGCTGAGCCACGGAAGAAACAGGAAGAAAAGATTCGCCTCGGACGTCAGAAGATAGGAAGGAGAGAAGCAAGAACACAACCCCCGACATCCCACTTACCGAACACAACATGGCGGAGGCCGAGGTTACACAGCAAGCCACTGGAAGAAAAAGGGGCCAGCTTCCGGATCTTCACAAAAGGTAAGAAAATACATATATACATAATCACAACACACATTAAAAAAACACATACTTATACACACATAACACACAAACATAATAACAAAAAACAGTATAAACAAGGGAGAACCCCTTTAAGGTAATCTCACAACATAGCCATTTAGCCCCAAGACAAGCGCAGATCCTTCCTAAACATGTCCATTACTGTCTGCCAGGTACCTACTAAAATCACCTTATGGTGGATAATGCCTTTAAGTCAGTATGGGGGGGGGTTGTTTCCCCCCCCCCCCCTTTTTTTTGAGGTGGGTAGTCTTAATATTTTGTATTATTAATGTAGCTTTTATAATGTTATTATGATTATTATTATTAATTATATTATAATAATAATACAGATTATTATTATTATTATTATTATTAAGTTAGGTGATTTACGAGCCCCAAGGCATGTACTTTTTTTCCTACCCTTATGTCTTTAAAGGGGTACGCCGGTGGGGGGGGGAACAAATTATCAACTGGTGCCACAAAGTTAAACAGATTTGTAAATGACTTCTATTAAAAAATCTTAATCATTCCAGTACTTATCAGATGCTATATGCTCCAGGGGAAGTTGTGTACGTATTTACAGTCTGACTACAAGTGCTCTCTGCTGACACCTCTGTTTATGTCAGGAACTGTCCAGAGTAGAAGAGGTTTGCTATGGGGATTTGCTTCTACTCTGGACAATTCCTGACATGGACAGAGGTGTCAGCAGAGAACACTGTGGGCAGACTAAAAAGATTTCCAATAAGATATACAACTTCCTCTGTAGCATACAGCAGTTGATAAAACAAATCTGTTGTGGCATTGGTTAATTTAAAAAAAAAAATTTCCACTGAAGTACCCCTTTAAAACAAAAATGTACTTCTTATTTTATCTCAGGGATTCTAGCCATTCAAAGAGCTTTAGTTATTTAAGGAAAATTATTATAATTTTTTTAATCATTTTATATACTTTTTTGTATAGTTAAGCAGTTGGGAGACTTACTATAGATTCCACAAATAATATATATATTTTTCCAACCTCCAGCTTCTTCTCTCTTCTCTCTCACTCTACGTGTTAATTTACCTTAGGAATTATAGTTACTTTTTTTTCTTCCTTTTTTTGTGATTTTTTCTTTTCTTACTAAGTAATTCCATATGTTTGCTACAAATGTCTTTAGATATTTTTAGCCTGAATTTTCTTACTTGGTTTAATTAACCTCTATTTTTACAATTGCTCTAATAATACAAGCAGGTTGTGTTTTTTACCGCTTCCATGGTGTATAATTTCACCGTCCTTCAGGAGATAATAGGGATTAAAACAGAATTCTCTGACAGTGTAATAGATCTCACATTTAAAATAAACAGTCCAGGGTTTAGGTTTTTTTGAGCAGCAGACAGAAGGATGCAGCCACAACTACATTTCCAATTGAAAGAATTTCCCTCATGCCCGATGACTAAAAAAAATAAATAGGTTTGGGACACTGGAAGAACTGATTGGCCGCCCGGACTACAGGTCTAAATGAATATTGATTGTCCATCTGCCATTATTTTGTTAACCTTGAACAAAAACACAGAGGCACGTCCTTGGAAGACCATTCTGCATTTCATGGGGAAAAGAGAATGCATCAGATTACCTTAAGGGCCTTTTCCCCAAAAAACAAATTTTGGAGGTGTCAACTAGATGTGTGATGAACCTGAGCCAGGAACCCCACAGACCTTAATCATTCTTGTTTTTAGTGTGGAGAAAGCTGTCCATGGACACTTCCATTCCAATTTTTCAAATGGACTTCCTCAGGAGACCAGTGTGTTTATTAGAAGTATTTTTTTAGGGTTTCACCACTAGTAATAAGCGTTAAAACCCCTTTACTATCATGTCATTTCCAATATAAGTTACAGTTTTGTGTTTCATAAAAAATATTCAAAAGCATTTTTGGAAAGAACATAAGTCGATCTTTCAACCAACCAAGACCACACCTTCGGCTAAGGTGGTCAATCAATGATGACAATAAGGAGCAGACACTACTCTGCTTGTTTGACTGTAGCTTTAAAGGGGTACTCAACCTCTAGACATTTTATCCCCTATCCAAAGGATAAGGAATAAAATGTCTGATCACGGGGTTCTGGCCACTGGGACCCTCCTTCATCTCCGTCTTGGCACCCCAGTCATCTCATGCACGGAGCAAACTCCCCTTCGTTCTGGATGATGGTAACCACAGCTGCTACACCTCCTCCCATAGACAGGAATGGAGGGGGCGTGGTGGCTGTGGTCACAGTCATCCAGCACGAAGGGGAGTTTGCTCTATGCATCGGATGACTGGGGTGCCAAGACTAGCCATCACCATCCCCCCTCCCATAGACATAAATGGAAGGGGCGTGCCAGCCCAGAGATCGCTGTGGTCCCAGCGGCAGGACCCCACAATCAGACATCTTATTCCCTATCCTATGGATAGGGGATAAGATGTATGAAGCTGAGTACCCCTTTAAGAGCATATCCAATTGTTTTGTGTGCTTTATAGCATCCTGCTACCTTCCTAACTCTGTCAGGCCAGTTTGGTGGCCCAGTGGGTTAAATTTGTTCTACACATACTGAAGCAAATTCATGGAATATGAATTTGGATTTTAGGTGGAGGGATCAGGTCAAATGCATTAATGGGCAATTTATTAGTAAAGTTCATAAAGAAGACTGGCCCATCAAAAATATTACTTATACAGTAACCCTAGGCTTAGTGTATATATCTTAGTGTTACAACTACAGTGTAAGTCTACACATGCTTCCTCAATATCCACAACTCATACATCCATCCATATACTCAAGTTCATCCAGGCTTTTGAGGTTTTCTTATCGGTGTTGTGCGCTGCCCTGCCTTTCGGAGCTCCGCTCACAGCGTCTGGAAGTTCATTACTCCGAACGCTGTTTGCGGCCTTCCTTGTTCGCGGCTGCCTCCTCGTGACGTCACGCCCGGCCCCTCGTGACGTCACGCCCGCACCCTCAACGAAAGTCCATGGGAAGGGGGCGCAACTGCTGTCGGGCGTGATGTCACGAGGGGGCGGCCGCTAACACGGAAGCCCGCACACAGCGTTCGGACTAATGAACTTCCGGACGCTGCGAGCGGAGCTCCGAAAGGCAGGGCAGTGCACAACCCCTTTAAAGCGTACCCGTCAGATCCAACAAAAAACATTTTTTTTTATATATCACTCAGTACCTCATCCCGACCATGTAAATCTAATTTTCATGTGTCTAGCACCTTTATTTATTTTTTTATTACACTTTTAATTTAGCTCACTAGTCTGAATTCCTCTCAAAGGGAGGGGGCGTGGCCTCGCTGTGCAGGTCTCCGCCCCCTCCCTCAGTATGCTGCCTGCTCACATCTCCCCAAAACTACAACTCCCAGTCAGGGCTGTGGAGTCGGTAGATAAATGTTCCGACTCCACAGTTTTTTGTACTTCCGACTCCGACCCCCGACTCCGACTCTCTGTATTAATATGTGAATGTATTTATTAACACTTACAGTTGAATGCAAGAAGCTGTTCCACCAAGTTCTTCTTAGCTCTTCTAGCAGAGAGAGGTAGTTGGGCAGAAGCTGCTGCCTTTTCCTTTTTGTGTGCTGTGAAGATAGGGCAGTGGGAGGATCCAGGAAGGGACATTTATTATAAAACATGATTTCCCTAGTAGAATCCCATAGTCAACTTTAAATTTTAAGCTAACAATCGGAGTTTACAAGTTTTTATTGCCTTAGCTGAATGGCAGCAGTTTTTCCAATGGTTTACAGCTTCAGTCTTGAACTATTGACCCTCCATTCCCTTCACTTATACAAGTGTCTCTAGTCCTGCAAAAAACATATTTCCTTAACCCCTTATCAGTGAGAGGCTCGGTTACTCATGGGTTCCCTGTAACAGCAGAACACAACACTATGGAAAGTATAAGTATTGCCGCTCCTAACTGTGCGTTGCGTGCCATATAGTGAAGCACATGAAAAGCTTCTTCATAGTCACTTAACGTGTTCGTTTTGCGGTTACATGAGGCACTGCATGCATTGGTCTTTATTCTTACAGTAGAGAAGTCATTAATTATAACTTTTTGTGAATTGGGACATTTAAAGTTTTTTTTTTTTTTTTTTTATTCCAATCTAAATTTAGTAGGAGTTGGAGTCGGTGCATTGTTTGCCGACTCCGACTCCAGGTACCCAAAATTTCATCCGACTCCTCGACTCCGACTCCACAGCCCTGCTCCCAGCTTGTCCTCACTGACAGTAGCGGGACACAAGCTGACAGTGGGAGGATTTTTCCTCCAGCTCTGAGCCCTGCACTCACAGCTGTCAATCAAGGAAGTGTGTCCATGACATAGGTGATGACGCATGGACACAGCAGGACTAGTAGTATGTGTCCAAGCAGGCAGGGGGGGCAGTTGTTTGATTGGCTTTTTCAGTATGAAATACTGTAAATTTTCTAATGAAAGCAATTGCAAAACATATTGGTTATACATGCTTTACAACATATCAAAAGTTTTTGTATCTGACAGTGTCCATTTAAATATTATTAATAACAATATTATCACTAACAAGATAGGAGGGTTACAGTAGATTTCTTAAATACATTTTTAATGCATTTTTTTATTACAAAATCTACTCTATTATTCATTTACCTCAGGAATTGTAGTCAGATAGTCAGGTTTTTGTAGGGGGAGGTGGTTACTAAGCATTTTTTAATTGTTGTTTATATTATCAATTAGGGGATTTACTATACATCCCCCCCCCTCCCCCAAAACATTGATTTTTTTTTTCTTTTCTTTTTAGCCTCAGTTTCTTTACAAAATCTTGTTGTTCATTTACCTCAGGAACTCCAACCACTAAGTAATTTGATGAGGGAGCTTTTTAGGGGTGGTGGTGGCTTAAGTATTAGTTTTTATTATCATCATTATTAGTAACTAGTTAGGAAATTTGCTGTAGAATTCCCAACATTCATTTTTCCACCTATCCAAACTTCATTAAAATATCATGTTAATTTATTTCAGCAAATCTAATGAGTTAGCAAGTCAATGTGTGAGCTTTTTGCTGATTTTTTTTTTCTTTGTAATTTTATAATTATTGTTATCATTATTATTAATGAGTTAGGTGATTTGATGTCCCTAAAGAATGTTCTTTTTTTTTCCTACTCTACTATTTAAAAAAAATAAAAAAATAAAGAATCTTCGGAATTTACCTCAGGGATTCTAGCCAGTCAAGGATCTTTTATATTTTTATTTCTATAATTTTCTTTATTATTAACCAATTGGGTGACTTACCATAGAATCCGCAAATAATTATTACTGCTGCATCTATTGTTTGGATGAGCAGGAATGTGAACGGGACATTGCCACACAGCCATTTACTTGTATCTGCGGTGTCCCGCCACATCCACTGACTTGATCCAACACTCAGTGTGTACTACGCTTTATGTCTGGCCCCACTGTCCCCTGACATCTACCCCATACACATTAAATAGGTAATACCGTAAAAAATTATTTTAAGCATGTGTCCAGATTTACTAATGCACTACACGACAGCATGTGTAGTGCCTAGATTTTAACCACAGCGTGGCTCAGTGACATGTATTCATTGGGAGCCAAATATTTTTTTTTAATTAGTTCCCAAAATTCCTCATGCAGGTATGAGGGCCTTTTTACCATACTATGTGAAACAAGGGATAAGTCACAAAACACCCTAACATTTGTATCAGAGGTATAGATAAACAAAACTACTAACATTTGTTTTGACATTCTGAGCTCTTAGTGGCTGTATGGGGCTAGTAGTAGCAGCAGTTCAATATGTAATATGATGGACAAGGCAGGAGATGTGCAGCTGTGTAGAGCTAGTAGTAGTAATAGTAATACTAGTAGTAGTAGTAGTAGCAGCAGTAGTAGTAGTAGTAGTAGTAGTTGTAGCAGTAGGAGTAGTAGTAGTTGTTGTAGCAGTAGTAGTAGTAGTAGTAGTTGTAGCAGTAGTAGTAGTAGTAGTAGTAGTAGCAGCAGCAGTAGTAGTAGTAGTAGTAGTAGTTGTTGTAGCAGTAGTAGTAGTAGTAGTAGTAGTAGTTGTTGTTGTAGTAGTAGTAGTTGTAGTAGTAGTTGTTGTAGTATTAGTTGTAGCAGAAGTAGTAGTTGTTGTAGAAGTAGTAGTTGTAGCAGTAGTAGTAGTTGTAGTAGTAGCAGCAGCAGTAGTAGTAGTAGTAGTAGTTGTTGTAGCAGTAGTAGTAGTTGTTTTTGTAGTAGTAGTAGTTGTAGTAGTAGTTGTTGTAGTATTAGTTGTAGCAGAAGTAGTAGTTGTTGTAGAAGTAGTAGTTGTAGCAGTAGTAGTAGTTGTAGTAGTAGTTGTAGCAGCAGAAGTAGTAGTAGTAGTAGAAGTAGTAGTTGTAGTAGTAGTAGTAGTTGTTGTTGTAGTAGTAGTAGTTGCAGAAGTAGTAGTAGAAGTAGTTGTAGCAGTAGTAGTAGTTGTAGTAGTAGTTGTAGCAGTAGTAGTAGTTGCAGAGGTAGTAGTAGTAGTAGAAGTAGTTGTAGTAGTTGTAGCAGTAGTAGTAGTTGTAGTAGTAGTTGTAGCAGTAGTAGTAGTTGCAGAGGTAGTAGTAGTAGTAGTAGTTGCAGAGGTAGTAGTAGTAGTAGTAGAAGTAGTTGTAGTAGTTGTAGCAGTAGTAGTAGTTGTAGTAGTAGTTGTAGCAGTAGTAGTAGTTGCAGAGGTAGTAGTAGTAGTAGAAGTAGTTGTAGTAGTTGTAGCAGTAGTAGAAGTTGTAGTAGTAGTTGTAGCAGCAGCAGTAGTAGTAGTAGTAGTAGTAGTAGTAGTAGTTGTAGCAGTAGTAGTAGTTGTAGTAGTTGTTGTAGCAGCAGTAGTAGTAGTTGTAGCAGTAGTAGTAGTTGTAGTAGTAGTTGTAGTAGTAGTAGTAGTTGCAGAGGTAGTAGTAGTAGTAGTAGAAGTAGTTGTAGTAGTTGTAGCAGTAGTAGTAGTTGTAGTAGTAGTTGTAGCAGTAGTAGTAGTTGCAGAGGTAGTAGTAGTAGTAGAAGTAGTTGTAGTAGTTGTAGCAGTAGTAGAAGTTGTAGTAGTAGTTGTAGCAGCAGCAGTAGTAGTAGTAGTAGTAGTAGTAGTTGTAGCAGTAGTAGTAGTTGTAGTAGTTGTTGTAGCAGCAGTAGTAGTAGTTGTAGCAGTAGTAGTAGTTGTAGTAGTAGTTGTAGTAGTAGTAGTAGTTGCAGAGGTAGTAGTAGTAGTAGTAGAAGTAGTTGTAGTAGTTGTAGCAGTAGTAGTAGTTGTAGTAGTAGTTGTAGCAGTAGTAGTAGTTGCAGAGGTAGTAGTAGTAGTAGAAGTAGTTGTAGTAGTTGTAGCAGTAGTAGAAGTTGTAGTAGTAGTTGTAGCAGCAGCAGTAGTAGTAGTAGTAGTAGTAGTAGTTGTAGCAGTAGTAGTAGTTGTAGTAGTTGTTGTAGCAGCAGTAGTAGTAGTTGTAGCAGTAGTAGTAGTTGTAGTAGTAGTTGTAGTAGTAGTAGTAGTTGCAGAGGTAGTAGTAGTAGTAGTAGAAGTAGTTGTAGTAGTTGTAGCAGTAGTAGTAGTTGTAGTAGTAGTTGTAGCAGTAGTAGTAGTTGCAGAGGTAGTAGTAGTAGTAGAAGTAGTTGTAGTAGTTGTAGCAGTAGTAGAAGTTGTAGTAGTAGTTGTAGCAGCAGCAGTAGTAGTAGTAGTAGTAGTTGTAGCAGTAGTAGTAGTTGTAGTAGTTGTTGTAGCAGCAGTAGTAGTAGTTGTAGTAGTAGTAGTAGTTGTAGTAGTAGTTGTAGTAGTAGTTGTAGCATTAGTAGTAGTTGTAGTAGCAGTTGTAGCAGTAGTAATAGTTGCAGAAGTAGTAGTAGTAGTAGTAGTAGAAGAAGTAGTAGTAGTTGTAGTTATAGCAGCAGTAGTAGTAGAAGTAGTAGTAGTAGCAGCAGAAGCAGTAAAGTATAGAAGATCATTGGCCACCATGGTAAGGGGGGGTGAGTTAAATGAGGGGTGGTAGGACAGTTAAAGGGGTATTCCTTTGCTCAGCATTTGGAACAAACTGTTCAGAACACTGTCGCCAGGGGCTTGTGATGCCATAGCCCCGCCCCCTCATGACATCAAGTCCTGCCCCCTCAATGCGAGTCTATGGGAGGGGGCGTGATGGTGGTCATGCCCCCTCCCGTAGACTTGCATTGAGGGGGTGGGATGGGACGTTGTGAGAGGGTGGGGCTATGACGTCACGAGCTCCCGGCGCCTGCTTCAGCTTTCGGAACAGTTTGTCCCAAATGCTGAGCACCGGAGTACCCCTTTAAGGGTAGACACGTTAAGGGAATTTTAAGGCAAAAGGCGAAAAGTGAGATGTGGCGGTAGCTGGACAAAGAGGATGGGTCGAAATATGGTTGTCTGAGGATGAGTGTGATGGTTGCATGTTTAAATGATGAAGAAAATTGTCAGTGTTTAGTGATAGATTAAAGAGATAGGTAAGGGCTGGTGTTAAAGGGAACCCGTCATCACTTTCATTTACCCTGAATCAGGAGTCATTAGGACAGTCCCCCCATCATCCTTAGGCGACATGTCTCTCCATATGCACACATACAGGAATAGATGCATTACTCAATGATGGCAAGGGAGGGGGGGGGGGGGGAGTAGCCATTGAGTTCTGCTCTAAAGACTAGTTACTCTATTCCCAGCAGTTTTTAAAGGGATCCTGTCATCACTTTCATGCTGCCTAAACCACGAGTAATCAAGGTGGTCCCCGGTGGCTTCTTCCTGCCCCACAAGCATTAATAGATCTCTCTGGGTAGAGATAACTGTATAATGCGAAACCTGCTTGTCAGGGGTTGGGGTTTTCCCTCTTACAGCATAAAATGGCGCACATCACTTCACAAATTTGTGTACATCACAGGAAGCCCCTGGAAAGGGCAAAACATGGTGAAAAGCCCACACCCATTCCTGCCAGCTGTTGACTAGAGAACGTTTGCACAAAAATACTTTGTTTGCGCGATTGTTAAATTCAGCGCACCAACCAGTGCATCTTCTAACAGCGCCCCCTGGAAGTGCACATTCACAGTGCACACTGTCTTTTATAGCAGCTGTCCTGTATTGGGCGTCCATTGGGCCCAGTTATACGTTTGTTTCCAATCAGTTGTCATAACTGAGCGTTGTGTAATCTCTCCAATAATCCTATCACTATTTCATGACAAAGGAATTCTATAATTGCAAACTTCTGTCAAACCTATCCCTATCTCCCACCTTCACTTCTCTCCCCGAGCGCCGTAATGCGTTTTTCCTATCATTTTTCCTCGTCTTCAAAGTCATGTTAAACTGTGACATATTTCTTAATGATGAAATGATTAAAGCGAGCGGAACGCGTGAGGTATCCAGCAGAGTAATACAGTAAAGAGATTTTTATTTTATTATTTTTCATTTTTGCATATCTGAGCCGCGCGACATTAATCAGAGTCGAAAATTGAGAGAATGAGATCAGCGCGTTCTGTATAATGAACTCGCGGTGAAGTTAACAGTGGCCCATTAATAATGCATTAATAAATATATATAGCTATAATTTTCAGGGTTTTATAAATTTTATTTATCATATTTTTATCGTCCTATACTAAAATTCAGGGAAACCATCAGTTGAGTCTACATATGGGCTGTCATGTGGACGTTCCGCTTTGTATCACTTCATAGATACAAAAGGCAAGCGGGGATAGGCATAAAACAAAAAACGTAAATCTGTCATCGTTCCAGTGTCCTCAGCCAGAAATGCTGTTATGGCATCACAGACCTTACACACCTGGTGGTGTGGCCAATCCCCGGTCTCCTCCTGTATGTATGACACATGACCACTCAGGGTATATGGACAGGGGTGTCTACATAAGATGACCCCTTTATCAGACCTGGAGAGGAAAAAAAGAAAGGATGGAGAATCAAGAAGAGAATAGTCAGTGTATGCATGTGCTGTATGTGACCGGAGCCAACTCTCTATGGTAATCACAACAGCTGCAACGTCCTACCCTCCGAGACATCCCTGTACTGTGACATCACTGTGTGTATTATCCCTGTACTGTGACATCACTGTGTGTATTATCCCTGTACTGTGACATCACTGTGTGTATTATCCCTGTACTGTGACATCACTGTGTGTATTATCCCTGTACTGTGACATCACTGTGTGTATTATCCCTGTACTGTGACATCACTGTGTGTATTATCCCTGTACTGTGACATCACTGTGTGTATTATCCCTGTACTGTGACATCACTGTATATTATCCCTGTACTGTGACATCACTGTGTATTATCCCTGTACTGTGACATCACTGTGTATTATCCCTGTACTGTGACATCACTGTGTGTATTATCCCTGCACTATGACATCACTGTGTATTATCTCTGTACTGTGACATCACTGTGTGTATTATCCCTGTACTGTGACACCACTGTGTGTATTATCCCTGCACTATGACATCACTGTGTGTATTATCCCTGTACTGTGACATCCCTGTGTATATTATCCCTGTACTGTGACATCACTATGTGTATTATCCCTGTACTGTGACATCACTGTATATTATCCCTGTACTGTGACATCACTGTGTATTATCCCTGTACTGTGACATCACTGTGTATTATCCCTGTACTGTGACATCACTGTGTGTATTATCCCTGCACTATGACATCACTGTGTATTATCTCTGTACTGTGACATCACTGTGTGTATTATCCCTGTACTGTGACACCACTGTGTGTATTATCCCTGCACTATGACATCACTGTGTGTATTATCCCTGTACTGTGACATCCCTGTGTATATTATCCCTGTACTGTGACATCACTATGTGTATTATCCCTGTACTGTGACATCACTGTGTATTGTCCCTGTACTGTGACATCACTGTGTATTATTCCTGTACTGTGACATCACTGTGTATATTATCCCTGTACTGTGACATCACTGTGTGTATTATCCCTGCACTATGACATCACTGTGTATATTATTCCTGTACTGTGACATCACTGTGTATATTATCCCTGTACTGTGACATCACTGTGTGTATTATTCCTGTGCTGTGACATCTCTGTGTATTATCTCTGTACTGTGACATCACTGTGTGTATTATCCCTGCACTATGACATCACTGTGTGTATTATCCCTGTACTGTGACATCACTGTGTGTATTATCCCTACACTATGACATCACTGTGTGTATTATCCCTGTACTGTGACATCACTGTGTGTATTATCCCTGTACTGTGACATCACTGTGTATATTATCCCTGTACTGTGACATCACTGTGTGTATTATCCCTACACTATGACATCACTGTGTGTGTTATCCCTACACTATGACATCACTGTGTGTATTATCCCTGTACTGTGACATCACTGTGTGTATTATCCCTGCACTATGACATCACTGTGTGTGTTATCCCTACACTATGACATCACTGTGTGTATTATCCCTGTACTGTGACATCACTGTGTGTATTATCCCTACACTATGACATCACTGTGTGTATTATCCCTACACTATGACATCACTGTGTGTATTATCCCTGTACTGTGACATCACTGTGTGTATTATCCCTACACTATGACATCACTGTGTATATTATCCCTGTAGTGTGACATCACTGTGTGTATTATCCCTGCACTATGACATCACTGTGTGTGTTATCCCTACACTATGACATCACTGTGTGTATTATCCCTGTACTATGACATCACTGTGTGTATTATCCCTGTACTGTGACATAAATGTGTATATTATCCCTGTACTGTGACATCACTGTGTGTATTATCCCTGTACTGTGACATAACTGTGTGTATTGTCCCTGTACTGTGACATCACTGTGTGTATTATCCCTGTACTGTGACATCAGCATTTAGACCTTGAGTCGTCCTCTTGGGAAAAAAAAAATCCTATTCAACCATTTCTTAGTTGTGTATGTTTGTGGAAATACTGAGTGACATCCATTCTGGCTGTCGTTATTCATGTGTACTAATTTGGGGGCAAAATTGAATATACAGAACAGGTTTATTAGTATTGAAAAGTAGAAAAAAATGACAGATGGTTTTGGATTAGACTGCTCCCCTAATTTCCACAGACTAAAAGAAAAACTAAAAAAAAAAAAAAAAAAAAAAAAACCTTTTAAGTATAATGGCTTTATTATTCATCTAAATTTGATAAGTAGCTAGAAAGGAAGCATTTCCCTCAAATCTCTCCCCGAGCTTCTAAATTGCTGTAACTATTTGAACCTTGCCGTACATTAGGCACTTAAGTGGCGGCGTGACATTTAGTGGAGAAAGGGGTCTGACGAGTGGGATCATACCAGAAGCACGTCTGGCAATTATACCCAGGCCTCCTGAGGTTCTCCAAGCCCAGGATACGGCTTTTACATTTTTTTTATTGTAATTATACTTGTAAATATGAGGGAGCAGTTCACCGTGTTTCTCAGACGGGGGGCTGCTGCCTCTGATGAAGAGCTGGAGGTTAAACATTTTAGGAATACATTATAATTCAAGAAAATAGTGCAATTTTGTTTCTTTAGTTTTTGTTTTTTCAAATTTTTGTATAGGTGGTGTTATTTTTTGTTGTTATTTTTCTATACTTTTTGTGTTGGAGGTGCTAAAAAATGTTTTTATTTTTTTTATTTCACCATCATTTTTGCGTAGGAGTTGTTATTTTTTATTGTTTTACTAAAGTTTCTGTGTGGTGTAATGTGAGGTGTCATTTTTTACATTTTTGGTGAAATTTTTGGTGAGGTGTAATTTTTTCAATACTTTTTTTTTTCTATAATTACATTATAATTGCTTTTTTTGTAAGAGGTGTTATTTTTTTGTTTTGTTATTTAACTACAATTTTTGTTTAGCATGTGTTATTTTTATCATCATTTTTTATTGCTTTTATATTACTAGAATTTCTGTGCGGGAGTTTTTGAAGTTTCATAATTTTTTGGTATTATTTGTGCGGAAGGTAATATTTTTTACTATATTTTATTTTTTTGTGTAAGAGGTGTTTTTGTTATTATTTTACTAAAATGTATGTGTAGAAGGTGTTAATTTTATTTTATTCTTTTTTGTTATTATTGTCTTCTGTAAGACTTTTTTTTCTTATTTTTTTTCTTATTATTTTTCTTAGAATTTTTAGTTTGAACAGTAGAAGTGTATGCACCAACAGGAGAAATAATAATGGAAAAAAATCATTTTTTGATCACTGAAAGTTTATTTATTTTTTGCTATTCATAGAGCGGTGAAGTTATCATCAGGAACTGATTTGATTGTTAGAGAATAATCATATTCTTTGCAAAAAGTGATACTTTTTTTTTTTTTTTTACAAAACAAGTGTCTTCAATTGACAGAAATTATTATACATTTCTAAATTCCTAATAATGCCTAATTTTAACACTGAGATATGGCCAATTGAAGGAACAGGCCTCTAGTAGAGATGAGCGAACTTACAGTAAATTCGATTCGTCACGAACTTCTCGGCTCGGCAGTTGATGACTTATCCTGCGTAAATTAGTTCAGCCTTCAGGTGATCCGGTGGGCTGGAAAAGGTGGATACAGTCCTAGGAAAGAGTCTCCTAGGACTGTATCCACCTTTTCCAGCCCACGGGAGCACCTGAAAGCTGAACTAATTTATGCAGGAAAAGTCATCAACTGCCGAGCCGAGAAGTTCGTGACGAATCGAATTTACTGTAAGTTCGCTCATCTCTAGCCTCTAGCCTAGCCTGAAGCTGCACTACTGAGAAATAGTGATAACAATATGTCCCCTTATGATTGCACAAGGATGTGAAAATCACCCGCCATATCAGTGCTCATGCATTTACACACACAGAGGGGTGTCAGAAGTAACTATGGGGCCTAAAGCAAAGCTTGGACGGGGTCTTCACTCCACCATGACCACCTTCTACAAAGAGTACAGCAACAAAACATATTATGAACATACAGAGTGATGACACAGTACAGGGGAAATGTACACAGTGGGGGAGATTTATCAAAGGATTTAGACTGGTTTTTCCTGTCTAAATTTGTCGCACAGAAAGTCGCAGTCTAAATATGTGCGACTTTTCAGCGACTTTTGCTGTGGAGGATTTTTAGAACATGATGCATGCAAGTCTATTTTAGACGGAAATGCATTGGAAAATGCATTGGTGCTGAATTTATCAAGTGCGACTTTTGTGCGACAAGTCGCATCTGCCCAAAATACGCTGAAATGTCAGACCATGTTGGAGCAGGTCTAAATGCAGTTTAAGCTGTAGACCCTGAAGTCTGAGCACAGAATTTATCAAGGGCTGTGAGACCTTTGATAAATTAGGAGCACAATAGACAGGAGACGACCACATACGCTGGTCTATAAGCATACCCAGAATAGACTAGATTAGGAAATGTCCCCCAGTGGCTCAAAAAAAAAAAAAAATAAGTGGCTATATTTTATCCATATACAGTGACCCCTCGACCTACGATGGCCCCGACGATAATTTCAACATGCGATGGCCTCTCAGAGGCAGCATCAACATACGATGCTTTTGTATGTCGGGGCCATCGCATAAACGGCTATCCGGCAACGCAGACTGCTTCAGCTGCCACCGGATAGCCGTTTACGGTGCCCCGTGTGGTCCGCTGACGATCACTTACCTGTCCTCGGGGCTCCGGCGTGTCCTCTTCGGGATCCCCTTCATCGTCGGCGCTCTTCATCGTTGTCATCACGTCGCTGCGCACGCCGTCCCGTCATCCAATAGGAGCGGCGTGCGTAGCGGTGTGATGGCGGCGACGGAGAGCGAGGATGCCGGGGAAGCAGAGGCCTTGCCAGAGCGTCGGGAACACCCCGGGGACGTGGCGACAGAGATGGACGGCGACATCCAGAGCAGCGCTGACGAGCGGTGATGGTCCGGAGCGGCGGGGACAGGCGAGTACAACTTCCTCTAACAGTGGTCTTCAACCTGCGGACCTCCAGATTTTGCAAAACTACAACTCTATACTCTATACTTTACATTGCACGGATCCCTCAACATACGATGGTTTCAACTAACGATGGTCCATTTGGAACGGATTACCATCGTATGTTGAGGGACCACTGTAATTCATATAATTACTCTCAATAGGAAAGAGTCACCCAGGATTGCAGTGAAAGGTGACACCAATATGTAGATAAGATGGGATCAGGATATTCGCAATAAGTGATGGTCACAGCTCTTCTCCTCCCCCTCCCTGCACAATGACCTCTGCACAAACCACAGAGCATGCCCAAAACAGTTTCTCATAGAATGCACTAAATCACCTTAAAGGATCGGGGATAAGATGTCTGATTGCGGGAGTAATGCCACTGGGGACCCCGCGATCTCCCTGCTGACCCAGCGTTCGTATAGAGTGTCGGTTGCAGCGCCGGAGTCTCATGACCTCCCCTCAATGAAAGTCTATGGGAGGGTGCATGAGCGGGGCACGGCCGTGACTTCACAGGCCTCTGCCCCGCATTGCCAGGCATCTGGCACAGAGTGAAGTTTGCTCCGTGCACGGGATGTCTGGGGTGGCGCAGCCAAGATTGCGGGGGTCCCCAGCGGCGGGAACCCCGCGATCAGACATCTTTCCTTTGGATAAGATGTCTAGGGGCAAAGTACTCCTTTAAGTCTATTGTTCCCTATGTCTAGTAACTGCTGTAAAGTGTCTCTCCAAATGCTGTTAACAGGGAAGAACAGAAGTTTAGGTAATATGGTGGCCCTCCACAATAATATATGTATATATATATATATATATATATATATATATATATAGCTACGTGGTCACTGGGGTGTTGCAGTTTGTAGCAGGGTCTGATGGTATTAACCCTGGGGCCTTAGTGTTCGTGACGCCAGGATGTGGTTATTCCGGTATGGTAACCGCCGCCAATCAACCCAAAAACGGTTTGTAATAAAGGAATGTCCACAGCAAGGATTCTGAATAAACTGGAACTTTTACTTGAAATGTTTAGGGAACAATCTTTACAATTATGCAGTTCCTTCAGAGGCAACTGGGACACAGGATACCTGGCAGGCTTGCTTGGACTTGTAGTTCCTGAGATATTTAGGCAGGCCACTGTGCTACTAATATATTCCTTAGCTGAGTAGTAGTCACTGGATTTGTAGAGAGAATTGTAACTCACGTTTTAGTAGCTGGATTTCTTTAGGCTTTGGCCTAGATGAGAGGAATTTGCAGTATACAGGACTTTTTGCTTTCTTTAGGTACAGGTCTCAAGAGAGGAAGAGAGCTATTGGAGAGACTACAGCCCCTTATATACTAGGGGGCTGGACTAAAGCCCATTGGTTGTTAAGCCTGTAGGTTCTGTGCCCAGGGAACTCTGGGTATGTCACATGACAGTGGTTCACATAACTAACACTTTTATACATTTGTACAAACTTTATACATATTAACAATGCATACACAATATATACAATGCATTTTAATAGAACAATAAGAAGGCGAGAAAAGGGGGGGAAACCCTGCAGGAGGGCCCTATGGACTCAAGGGACTCTTGCTGAGGGGACTTAATGATGGTACAGGACTAGGGCCTGTACCGGGACACCACATATACATATATAATCATTTAAAAAATGTGCTTTTAGAAAATAGAACCAGAATAAAATAAAAATAAAAAAGCAAAACAATGACCTCTGCACAAGTCACGGAGCATGCCCACAACAGTCTTGTCAATGAGTCAACCCCAGTCTATTGTTTTCTATGTCAAGTAAGTGCCATAGAAACAGAATAGAAAAAAAAAATCTGGCTTCACAGCGAACACCTCCCATTCTATACAAGTCAGAGAACCAATGTATTACATTAATGTTTTCCAACCAAGGTGCCTCCAACTGTTGCAAAACTACAAGTCCCAGCATGATGGGAGTTGTAGTTTTGCTACAGCTGAAGGCACCCTGGTTGGGAAACACTGCATTAAATAATTCTTAATAAATACTTGTAATGCCTCATTTCACCTGCGGGGGTGCTGCAGGAAAACTGAGCACTTGTTTCCAAATTACCTAACATAATAAATAAATTAATTAATAAATATATAAATAAATAAATAAATACATAAATAACTAAATATGTAAATAAATAAACAAATGAACATACAAATAAATAATTAAATAAATAAATAAATAATAAACAACTGAATAGTGAAAAATCTACTGCTACTAATTTGCCAGGAAGAGGTCTTAAAGTTATAAATAAAATGGCTTATTAACCTTATGATCAGCTGATTGAGTGTGTGTTGGGGGGGTCACATAATAATGGATTTGCATTAAAGGGGCACTCTGGTGGAAAACAGATTTGTAAATTACTTCTATTAAAAAATCTTAATCCTTCCAGTACATATTAGCTGCTGAATACTACAGAAGAAATTCTTTTCTTTTTGGAACACAGAGCTCTCTGCTGACATCTCTGTCCATTTTAGGAACTGACCAGAGCAGCATATGTTTGCTATGTGGATTTTCTCCTACTCTGGACAGTTCTTAAAATGGACAAAGATGTCAGCAGAGAGCACTGTGCTCGTGATGTCAGCAGAGAGCACTGTGTTCAAAAAAGAAAATAACTTCCTCTTTAGCATTCAGCAGCTAATAATTACTGGAAGGATTAAGATTTTTTAATAGAAGTAATTTACAAATCTGTTTAACTTTCTGTCACCAGTTGATTTAAATATAAAAAAGTTTTCCACCGGAGTACCCCTTTAACATTAAAGTTTAAAAAAAATCCCTTAAAATAACTCCAACAGCAGTAGCCTCTCTGCGGACGTATAAGTGTTAATTTGCCCAGGCTATAGAGAGATCACCCGTGGCAGTAAATGTCGCTTTCTAGTGCCCGCTCAGTGGCGAGCGGTGTATTTTTAGCACAGAAGTGAAAAAATAAAAAAGATCTCAGCCAAATCATATTCACCACATGTTCTAGAAAGGAAGATTTTGTCTGCGAGGAGCGAGGACTCCAATTGTTTGTGCAGCTGTAGTAGAATTCATAGCGCGTCGGTGTACTGCAGCGTCCAGCGCAACGTCTGCATCTGCCTATTACGTTCCAGATCCAGCCTGCACCTGCTGCCTCACAATGGACAGAGCGCGGTACAGGCGATGCAAGCTGCATGTGCCGACGTCCTGCGGTAGGGATATATTTATATCGCCGCTGTGCTCGGAATAAAGGACAATGTCAGGTACAGGTGACACTGACATCAATAGACATTATTCTGAAAAAATCCAGCAAAAATTGGTTTTTGTCCCTTCTTTTATTATCATCATATATCAGGTATTATCAGGTAAACTGTTTACCCACTGAAGTCCATAATCCTATGGGCATTATCCCTACTAACAAACTGTGCAGAAATTGAACTACTTAGATAGTGGGCACTTTGTACTAGAATGTAAATACTATAATACTGCCTCCTATATACAAGGATATAACTACTATAATACTGCTCCTATATACAAGAATATAACTACTATAATACTGCTCCTATATACAAGACTATAACTACTATAATACTGCCTCCTATATACAAGAATATAACTACTATAATACTGCTCCTATATACAAGAATATAACTACTATAATACTGCCTCCTATATACAAGAATATAACTACTATAATACTGCCTCCTATATACAAGGATATAACTACTATAATACTGCTCCTATATACAAGAATATAACTACTATAATACTGCCTCCTATATACAAGAATATAACTACTATAATACTGCTCCTATATACAAGAATATAACTACTATAATACTGCCTCCTATATACAAGAATATAACTACTATAATACTGCTCCTATATACAAGAATATAACTACTATAATACTGCTCCTATATACAAGAATATAACTACTATAATACTGCCTCCTATATACAAGAATATAACTACTATAATACTGCTCCTATATACAAGAATATAACTACTATAATACTGCTCCTATATACAAGAATATAACTACTATAATACTGCCTCCTATATACAAGAATATAACTACTATAATACTGCTCCTATATACAAGAATATAACTACTATAATACAGCTCCTATATACAAGAATATAACTACTATAATACTGCTCCTATATACAAGAATATAACTACTATAATACTGCCTCCTATATACAAGAATATAACTACTATAATACTGCTCCTATATACAAGAATATAACTACTATAATACTGCTCCTATATACAAGAATGTAACTACTATAATACTGCTCCTATATACAAGAATATAACTATTATAATACAGCTCCTATATACAAGAATATAACTACTATAATACTGCTCCTATATACAAGAATATAACTACTATAATACTGCCTCCTATATACAAGAATATAACTACTATAATACTGCCTCCTATATACAAGAATATAACTACTATAATACTGCTCCTATATACAAGAATATAACTACTATAATACTGCCTCCTAGCTGTGAGGTTGTGTGTCTGTGGTTCTCCTCATGTCTGGAGCAAGCCCAGGGCGGGGCCACCCTGGGCGGGGAAGCTCCCCAAGCAAGGCCCAGGCTTCTCGGCCTACACTGGATGAAAACTCCAATGCTCTTTCTGATATGGAGGTAAATCCTAAAGTGGATTTTCCACAAAGAAGTCCTCAGCATGGAAGCACTGCAAGTGCAAAGAAAGAAAGTAAAGACATGGATGTGAGTAAAGTAAAGAAAGAAGCAGCAAGTGTATGTGAGTGTGATATTATACAGTCGGCCGGCCAAGGCTCTCAGCTTGGTGAACAACCAAGAGACTCCAAGAAAGAAACCTCTGTAAGAGACCCAGAGTCTGCTATTCCAGGCCATGATGGTGCACAGGAGCTGGGGCAGAGTGGATCATATGCAGCAGGTGTGCAGCTCCACTCTCCAGCACAGAGACACAGGAGGACATCACTGGAGAGACAAACACTGCAAGAGAACCTTCAGAAACAAGATGTGGTCTCCAGCATGACCCGCTCAGGCCGCACCAGATCCCAGGCCAGAGACCTTGATACAGCTGCTCATGGGTCTGATACATTCAAGGAGCCTCAGAGACTGCCCAAACCCCACCAGCAGGGCAAAGAGACCGCCCGGGCACCAGAGCTACAGCTGGCGGAGGAGATCCCTGCTCTGGTGAGGAGGATGGAGGAGCTCAAGCACCTGAAGGGTATGCTGCACATGCAGATTGACTCAGTGTATATGCTAAAGGCTGCAAATCCCCAGTATAAGACTCTACATGATAAGAGACTGTACACACTCAGCATTGAGCTCGCAGATATTGTAAAGGAGATGGACTGTATACTGGTAAAGATGGGGCCACTGGCAGAGACGTATAAGAACCAGGAACGATTCTCCAACTACAGGCTGAACTTTGAAGCAGACTCCAAACCTGATATAGAACCGGACATCACCCCGGAGGAGCCCCAGCAAGGGACAAGACCCCTCATACAGCCGGCACGGTTCTCTTTCCAGGATGGGGACATATGCAAGTATGGCGAGGAACAACAGCCACAGGAACCTGCAGCTGGGCCTGAGCAGGAGCAGAGACCAACAGAGGCACCACAAGTCCCAGAAGTCCCAGTACATCAGCAGGACATTGGACTTTTACCAGTGTATGAAGGTGATGGGGTGATGGAGCAGAGCACTAATGTTGGGGCACGGACTGGGGGTGTGGATTGTGATAATGTTGGGGCACGGACTGGGGGTGCGGACTGTGATGTTCCTGAGGGGTCGGTGGCTGGAGGGGGTGCACAATCTGTGTGGGGTGTTGTGTCTGATGATGATATAGAGGTGGATGGGACAGGTGTTATTGTACAAAATACTGTGCAGGATTTCCCCCCTTTACCCACAAGCACAGCAAATGTGGCAGGGCCCCCTAGAGTAGACCCCAACCCTGTAAGACAGGACGCAGGTACCCGCCAGGTTCCTCCTAGAAATGCCTGGAGCCGTGGTGCTCCATCCTTCACCTCCAGCGCCAATTACACTGGCCAGGCATTTAAAAGGAGGAATGTTGTGCGATTCCGGCACAGAGGTGCCAAGGAGGACCTTCCGGATAGGAGGTTTGTGGTGAGGGAGCTCCTGTGCCACCAGATGGGGTTTGTGCCAGCGGACATCTTGGCAGTAATAAACCTACCAGATAGACAGGGCTATGATGTCAGCTTTAAGCTCATGTCTAATCTGGATAGGTTCTGGTCCAACTTCCCCAGATTCAGAGACAAGGATGGATGGAGTAAATTCAGTTTTATTCCCATATCCAAGCCAGATACCGTCATCATAAACATCATCTTCTGGAATGAAGCTGTTCCTCCCCAGGACATTGTGGTGTGGCTCCGCAGACATTGTGACCTGGTGTCTGATCTCACCAAGAACAGAGATGATGACGGTATCTGGACTGGAGGGTGGAAGGTCCTGGTGAAGCTGCGCCAACATGGGAACATCACACAACATCTGCCCAACTCCTTCTTCATTGGGAGGGAAAAGGGCGTTTGTTTCTACCCTGGTCAGCCCAGAAAGTGCTTTAAATGTGGTAAACCTGGCCATCTGGCAAATACATGTACAGTGGTAAAATGTAATCTATGTGGGGAAACTGGTCACCTAAGTGCTGACTGCCAGAACATCAGGTGCAATCTCTGTGGTGAGATCGGTCACCCTCACCGGGACTGTCCCAATGCCTGGCACAACATCTGCCGGGAGCTTCCTGATGAGGACCTTGTGGCGGGGGCAGAGGCTGTAGAGGAGGAGATTTTGATATCTGGGTCTATATTAACAAGACAGGAGGTCCAGCCAGACTTGGGTAACACCGCACCAACACCTCAGCAGTTAGAAAACACACAAGGTGGAATGGAGGTTGTCCCACAGGACCAGCAGCAACCGGGGGTATCCTCTTCTGTATCCCCATCTGCATCTGAGGAAAGTAAGGCCCAGAAAATTAAAAGAAGGAAAAAAGACACCTCATCCCGCAGGCCAGAGAGAGAGTATACCACCAGTCAGAAAAAGGTCAACAATGGGGCAGGAGTAATGGTCGTGTCCAACAGATACGAGGTTCTGTCAGAGTTTGACGGTGATTCAGACACAGAGTTAAAAAGAATAGAGGACGAATGTGATGATGACACAAGGGACCAACCCCCAATAAAAAGAAAACCCCAGACTGTAAAAGCTAATGCAGAGTCAGACATGGAGACAGGTGGTGGACAGCGGGACTCAGATTCTGACTTGTGATGATGGGCGTCAGGTCTCTGCTCTTCTTGTACTATCTTATCATGGCTGGGTTTACTTTAAAACTTGCTTCAAGTAATGTGAACAGTATTAAAGTGAAGAGGACACGGCACATAGTTTATGACCATCTTAGATATCTGGACAGAGATGTCATCTTCTTACAGGAGACACGCCTGACTACACTGGGGCACCTACGTGAGGCTGAGAGGGAATGGACGTCTGGTCCCTCTTTCTGGTCACTGGCTGTGGAGCCTTATGCCGGGGTGGCCATATTGTTTACCACCAGGGATGTGACAATACATAGGATGACAGAGGTCATCATGGGAAGGTGTCTGATCCTTGAGGTCACTATACATGGTAGAAGGCTCCGGCTCATAAATATCTATGGCCCGCAGACAGTGACAGAAAGGGTCCAGTTGTTTAATGATGTCAAGCCATATCTGTTTACAGCTGTCCCTGTTATAATGGCCGGGGATTTCAATGTCACTAGGACTTCAGGTGACAGGTCCTCAGGTAGAGCGGTGGCCAGGGACTCAAAAGTCCTTAATAACATGATCTTGCAGTCCGGGTTAAGTGATGTCTTTACACGGGGCGGTAGAAAGCCAAAATTTACATACACATGTTCTGACAGGAGCAGTAGGATTGACATGGCGTTTGTGAGTCCTGCAGAAATGGTTAGTGAGATGTGTGAGAAAGTTGTCCCATATTCAGATCATATGGCCTTGGTTTTCTGTTTAGGAGCCACTAAGCGCCCAGATATTGGTAGGGGGCTATGGAAGCTCAACTCTAGTATGTTGGAGGATGACTATGTTCAGACATGTGTTCATTCCTTCATGCAGAGTCAGCTAGAGCGGGTGGACTTCTATGATGATATGGCCGCCTGGTGGGAGGATGTCAAGGATGAGATCAGAACCCTCTTAAAGAGACTGTCCTTTAAAAAGGGGAGGAGTAAGTATGGCCAGTATCTCAAGCTGCGCAAAGAATTGGAGTCACTATATTCGGCGGGTGGGGACCAACAAAGGATAGACCAGCTGAAATCTGAGATAAGGCAGTATCAGTACAGCAGGTATACCTCCCTGGTTCTTGAAAGGGATTATGGGTCCTTAGGGTCTCCTGATCCCTTTGAGAATTGCCGGGAGCGGGTGGCAAATAAATCTGTCACCGGTCTCACTGACTCCCAGGGTGTTTTGCAGGAATCTCGGGAGGGTATCCTGGGGGTGGTGAGATCGTACTATGCTGACTTGTTTCAGAGGAAGGTTTTGGATAGAGACAAGATGACCCAATTCTTGGAGACAACTCCGCTCCCTGATACTAATGATTTGGACTTTTCTCCTTTGACAGCAGAATTGACGGTGGCAGAGGTCAAAGAGGCCATTGATAAGTTACATCTGAAGAAGGCACCAGGTCCGGATGGGATAACAGCAGAATTCTATAAGACATTCAGAGACCTCTTGGCCCCAATCCTCGTGGATGTTTACACAAATTGTCTAGAAAGTCACCTGATGCCTCCATCCATGAGAGTGTCCTCGCTGATTCTGCTGTCTAAAGGTAAAGAGCCGAGTGACATCAAGAACTGGAGGCCAATTGCCCTCTTGAATGTCGACAGGAAGATTCTGGCAAAAATCCTGTTTTCTAGGTTAGTTTGTCTGTCCCCGGCACTGTTGGCAGGCTGTCAGTATGGCACAGTAAAAGGGCGGAACATCTCTGGGGCAGTGATCTCCATAAGGGAGATGTTTGAGAGATGTAAAGCCCTGAGGTGTGGGAGATATGTTGTCAGTCTTGACCAGGCTAAAGCCTTTGACAGAGTAGATCACGAGTATCTATGGGCCACTTTGTCAAAGTACGGTATTCCGGGACAATTCATCGATTGGCTGAAGACTTTGTATTGTGAGGCCGAGAGCTTTCCTCTGATCAATGGTTGGCAGGGTGACACCTTCAGGGTTGAGGCGGGGGTGAGACAAGGTTGCCCACTGAGTCCGCTGCTGTATGTATTTGCCTTAGATCCGTTTCTGAGGTCACTGCAGGAGTGTGGTTTTCAGGGGGTGCCGGTCCCCCACTCCCTGCCCCTGAGTGTTGTTGCCTATGCGGATGATGTGACTGTAGTGATATCTGAGCCTCGTGAGGTGGAGATGTTGTCTATGGCCATCAGAAGTTACTCGGAGGCCTCAGGGTCTCTGGTCAACTTTGAGAAGAGTCAAGCTCTCTGGATATCTGATTCTGATCCAGACTTTGATCTGCCCCAATTTGTGAGAGCCTCCTCCTATATTAAAATCCTAGGGGTCAAATTTGGGAGGGACGATAATGCCAAACTAAATTGGGAAGAGAAGTTGGAAGCCGGAAATGCAAAGGTTCAGCGATGGAAGAACTGGAGGCTGACCTATAGAGAAAGGGTTACAATGTTGAAGACTTACCTGGTCCCCGTCTTCTTGTATGTCTCTGTCGTTTTTCCTTTGCCAGAATGTTTCTCCGCTCGGCTCTTTAGCCTGTTCTTCCAGATGTTTTGGGGGAACAGGTTGAACCCAATAAAAAGAGGGATCACCTACCTACAGAGGAGAGAGGGTGGGTTGGATATGCTGAATCCAAGGGTGTTCTTTGACTCCATGTTTCTAAAAGTTAATTTTGGTTGCCTGGACTCAAACAACAGCTCCCTGTGGGCGAATAGTATCAGGGACTGGATATTGCCTTTTGCAGAGTCTTGGGTGCGAGGCGGCAGTCTCAAGAGGGGGAGATGGACGCGTGACTACCTCCCCCCGTACCTGGAATACGGGCTCAGATGTCTGAAGAGATGGCGCATTGAGAAGTCCTATATAGAGTGTAAGACCCGTAAGGACCTGTATGTCATGGTGTGTAGGACGTTCTTCTATTTACAGCCAGCTCTGAAGGACTGTACATCCGCCATCTTACAGGACAGTCTGAGACTCCTGAATAGTGTTAGGCTCCCGAAAAAATTTCATGACATCGCCTGGCTGTCCTTACACGGCAAACTATTTGTCAGGGGGAATTTAAGATATCTGAGTCTGTCAGATCGCAAGTGTCCCTTGGGGTGTCAGGAGGAGGAGACCATGACACATTTTATATTGGAGTGTTGGGGAGGGCGACACATATGGCAGGCGATATCCAGGAAGCTTAAGATCCTGAGACTACAGACCCTAAAATACCCTGAAATTATATATGGTGTAACATCTAGTGTGAGGGACATTGACCGGGAGACGTTATATCTGATCATCACCGTCATAAAATACTATCACTGGCACACCAGAACCCGCGTGTCCATGTACAGTGAACCCTTCCATGATAGGAGAGCAGTGGACCTGATCATGTCAGAACTGAGGTGGATCAAATGTTTGGAGGTCAGGAAGGATGGGAAAAATCGTTCATTATGGAGGAATGTACATATAGAATAATATTCACCTTCATGATGTTTTTGTGTTGTTATTTATTTATTTTCTCTTTAATGCAAGTGTATGATATATAATACGTGATTATTGTTTTCATTTAGTTTTTGTGGTCGAATGTACTGTAATATTTCTGTTTTTTTTTTTACTAATAAAAATTGCCTCCTATATACAAGAATATAACTACTATAATACTGCTCCTATATACAAGAATATAACCACTATAATACTGCTCCTATATACAAGAATATAACTACTATAATACTGCTCCTATGCACAAGAATATAACTACTATAATACTGCCTCCTATATACAAGAATGTAACTACTATAATACTGCTCCTATGCACAAGAATATAACTACTATAATACTGCTCCTATATACAAGAATGTAACTACTATAATACTGCTCATATATACAAGAATATAACTATTATAATACAGCTCCTATATACAAGAATATAACTACTATAATACTGCTCCTATATACAAGAATATAACTACTATAATACTGCTCCTATATACAAGAATATAACCACTATAATACTGCTCTTATATACAAGAATATAACTACTATAATTGTAATGAGAGGAGCACCAGGCACTGTCTACTCTTCTGTAAGTCAGATTTTCCTGTCCGGACTATCCGGGGGGTGTAACCTGCTGTGCTGGATGCTATGGGAGCATCTACGTCTGTTAAAGAGCAAAGTCTTTCATACAATATCAAGAAGAAATGAAGATAGACGGACGACTCACCCAGGAAGCAAAATATTCTTCTTTATTCAGAGCTTGCAGATTAAAATAACAGCAGGTTCAGGGGGAGTCTGTCAGCAGGAACGCAGGGCTGTGGAGTGCAACGACCGTATCGCTTCGGACTGAAGCTTCTTCCGGCCTCCAACAAGAATGTGACTACTATAATACTGCTCCTTTATACAAGAATATAACTACTATAATACTGCTCCTATATACAAGAATATATCTACTATAATACTGCCCCCTATATACAAGAATATAACTACTATAATACTGCTCCTATATACCAGAATATAACTACTATAATACTGCCCCTATATACAAGAATATAACTACTATAATACTGCTCCTATATACCAGAATATAACTACTATAATACTGCCCCCTATATACAAGAATATGACTACTATAATACTGCTCCTATATACAAGAATATAACTACTATAATACTGCTCCTATATACAAGAATATAACTACTATAATACTGCCTCCCATATACAAGAATATAACTACTATAATACTGCTCCTATATACATGAATATAACTACTATAATACTGCTCCTATGTACAAGAATATAACTACTGTACTATAATACTGCTCCTATATACAAGAATATACCTACTATAATACTGCTCCTATATACAAGAATATAACTACTATAATACTGCTCCTATATACATGAATATAACTACTATAATACTGCTCCTATATACAAGAATATAACTACTATAATACTGCTCCTATATACAAGAATATAACTACTATAATACTGCTCCTATATACAAGAATATAACTACTATAATACTGCTCCTATATACAAGAATATAACTACTATAATACTGCTCCTATATACAAGAATATAACTACTATAATACTGCCTCCTATATACAAGAATATAATTACTATAATACTGCCTCCTATATACAAGAATATAACTATTATATGAATTCAGGTATAAGAAACAGACATGGTCGCACATCTACAATCTTGTATAATGATCTGATTGCTTCTCAGCATAATATCAAAAACTAACAGGTTGTTAGTATACATTTTTGATCAAAAGGTACAAGCCCACTCGCCACGTCAAGGCCACCTATTTAGAGTGGGTCCCTAACGTCCCTAGCATAAAATGGCGCAGCACTGGGCGGCGACCACCACCGCCGCGACACCAATGCCCACAGGGGGGAACGACCCACTGGCAGAGCAGCCCCAATGCCACTCAAACCAGTCTATGGGCCGCATCTCCCCACAGAAACGGCGCCACGGCAGCAACGGACGCCGCACAGCACCACACCAGTGTGAACAGGGATGTAATAGCTCACTTACCATACTCTCCCAGTCAGACTGGGAGGCTGCTAGGAAAGAAATGACCCATGTGTAGCTAACTACTACTTATATAGGGTTGGGCTGAGGGGGTGGGGAAGAGTGCAGCACATGTTCAAACAAAAAAAGGAGGGGATAGAAAACACAATGTGAATTCAGGTAGAAGAAACAGACATGGTCGCACATCTACAATCTTGTATAATGATTTAATTGCTTTTATAACTATTATATGATTATAATATGAATAATACATTAAAGAGTACCTGTCATCAAACCATATTTTCTAAACTAACTCAGATTATATTCCCTAACTACTCCAAACACCCCTCCTGCCCTTAAGAAAAATGTTTTCCCCTTGTTCACATTGTGTGAGCTCCCGGCAGGAGAAAATGGGCGTTCCCCAGCAGGCGTGACGTTGCTGAAGCCTATGAGAGCTGTGCCTCGCTATGCCCTGCACACACTTCCTGACAGAGCCATCTAGTGGCCTTTTTCAATCACATTAAAAACATAGAAAGGTTGAGAATTTTAACAGCAAGTAAATCCTAGAGATGAGCGAACTTACAGTGATTCGATTCTGAAAGCTGAACTAATTTATGCAGGATAAAGTCAGCAACCGCCGAGTCGGTCGTGACGAATCGAATCACTGTAAGTTCGCTCATCTCTAGTAAATAGCAAAGTGTCTTAAATTTACTGGAACAACATATTAAATGTTTAGGTTGGTGTCAGATTCTCTTTAAATCTACATATCTAGTTTCATAGGATGCACATCCTAGCTTTCTAATGTCCATTTCTGCCCTATTTCTATCTATCTATCTCAAATCTATCTATCTCATATATATCTATCTATCTATCTCATATCTATCTATCTATCTCATATCTGTCTATCTCATATCTATCTATCTCATATCTGTCTATCTATCTCATATCTATCTATCTATCTATCTATCTATCTAACCAAAGGATAAATTGGCCAGCACTATTGATCCAAATTATTGTAGAAACCTGGCCTGCAGGTGTTTCATCTATATCTTTGTGCTAGCAGTGTGCTGCTGTATTCTCCTGTTGCTGTATATTTAGCCCAGCAGCTTGCACCTGCAGGCCAGGTTTTTACAATAGTTTGGATCAATAGTGCTGGCCAATTTATCCTTTGGTTGTATTACACATACGGGGGAGTGGCTACCTCCATGTTGGCTCCTGCACCCCACCCACCTCTATTAGGTGTATATAAGGTGCCTTGGATGTTTCAGACCTTGCAATGCCTGTTGTACTGTTCACACAGAGGCATATACACAGTGTAGGGTCTGTCCCAGAATGAGGTCACCTTACCATGGTGGGAAGGTCCACGCTATTTGGCGCCAAATTTGCAAGCTAAGTACCTCATATTTTCATAGTTTCATATCTTTTTATTGCATTACAGCTGTATAGCTTTTCATGTTCTATCTATATACTCAAGTTTTATCTATATACTCATGTTTCATCTATATCTTTGTGCTAGCAGTGTGCTGCTGTATTCTCCTGTTGCTATCTATCTATCTATCTCATATCTGTCTATCTATCTCATATCTATCTATCTATCTCATATCTATCTAGTTCATATCTATCTTTCTATCTCATATTTATCTATCTATCTCATATCTATCTTTCTATCTCCTATCTATCTATCTCATATCTATCTATATATCTCATATCTATCTCCTATCTATCTATCTATCTATCTATCTATCTCATATCTATCTATCTATCTCATATCTATCTATTTATCTAACTACAAAAGTATACTGCAGCACTCCGGGGTAAAGGTGAAAAAACTGTGGAAGTGATTTATCCCATGAAGGTGCAAAAGGCAACGTTTCAGCTGAAGGCATGCAGCCTTTTTCAAGCCTCAAGCCTGGCTTGAAAAAGGCTGCATGCCTGCAGCTGAAACGTATTGGGCAGGTGATGGGCAGTGCCTGGTTTCCCCCAGACATGATGCTGCCCCTCCATGATCACTGTAGGGATGGTATTGGGCAGGTGATGGGCAGTGCCTGGTTTCCTCCAGACATGATGCTGCCCCCACCATGATCACTGTAGGGATGGTATTGGGCAGGTGATGGGCAGTGCCTGGTTTCCCCAGACATGATTCTGCCCCCACCATGATCACTGTAGGGATGGTATTGGGCAGGTGATGGGCTGTGCCTGGTTTCCCCCAGACATGATTCTGCCCCCACCATGATCACTGTAGGGATGGTATTGGGCAGTGCCTGGTTTCCCCCAGATATGATGCTGCCCCCACCATGATCACTGTAGGGATGGTATTGGGCAGGTGATGGGCAGTGCCTGGTTTCCCCCAGACATGATGCTGCCCCCACCATGATCACTGTAGGGATGGTATTGGGCAGGTGATGGGCAGTGCCTGGTTTCCCCCAGACATGATGCTTCCCCCACCATGATCACTGTAGGGATGGTATTGGGCAGGTGATGAGTAGTGCCTGGTTTCCTCCAGACATGATGCTGCCCCCACCATGATCACTGTAGGAATGGTATTGGGCAGGTGATGGGCAGTGCCTGGTTTTCCCCAGACATGATGCTGCCCCCACCATGATCACTGTAGGGATGGTATTGGGCAGGTGATGGGCAGTGCCTGGTTTCCTCCAGACATGATCCTGCCCCCACCATGATCACTGTAGGGATGGTATTGGGCAGGTGATGGGCAGTGCCTGGTTTCCCCCAGACATGATGCTGCCCCCACCATGATCACTGTAGGGATGGTATTGGCCAGGTGATGGGCAGTGCCTGGTTTCCCCCAGACATGATGCTGCCCCCACCATGATCACTGTAGGGATGGTATTGGGCAGGTGATGGGCAGTGCCTGGTTTCCTCCAGACATGATGCTGCCCCCACCATGATCACTGTAGGGATGGTATTGGGCAGGTGATGGGCAGTGCCTGGTTTCCCCCAGACATGATGCTGCCCCCACCATGATCACTGTAGGGATGGTATTGGGCGGGTGATGGGCAATGCCTGGTTTCCCCCAGACATGATGCTTCCCCCACCATGATCACTGTAGGGATGGAATTGGGCAGGTGATGGGCAGTGCCTGGTTTCCCCCAGACATGATTCTGCCCCCACCATGATCACTGTAGGGATGTTATTGGGCAGGTGATGGGCAGTGCCTGGTTTCCCCCAGACATGATTCTGCCCCCACCATGATCACTGTAGGGATGGTATTGGGCAGTGCCTGGTTTCCCCCAGATATGATGCTGCCCCCACCATGATCACTGTAGGGATGGTATTGGGCAGGTGATGGGCAGTGTCTGGTTTCCCCCAGACATGATGCTTCCCCCACCATGATCACTGTAGGGATGGTATTGGGAAGGTGATGGGCAGTGCCTGGTTTAATCCAGACATGATGCTTCCCCCACCATGATCACTGTAGGTATGATATTGGGCAGGTGATGGGCAGTGCCTGGTTTCCTCCAGACATGATGCTGCCCCCACCATGATCACTGTAGGGATGGTATTGGGCAGGTGATGGGCAGTGCCTGGTTTTCCCCAGACATGATGCTGCCCCCACCATGATCACTGTAGGGATGGTATTGGGCAGGTGATGGGCAGTGCCTGGTTTCCTCCAGACATGATCCTGCCCCCACCATGATCACTGTAGGGATGGTATTGGGCAGTTGATGGACAGTGCCTGGTTTCCCCCAGACATGATGCTGCCCCCACCATGATCACTGTAGGGATGGTATTGGGCAGGTGATGGGCAGTGCCTGGTATCCCCCAGACATGATGCTGCCCCCACCATGATCACTGTAGGAATGGTATTGGGCAGGTGATGGGCAGTGCCTGGTTTCCTCCAGACATGATGCTGCCCCCACCATGATCACTGTAGGGATGGTATTGGGCAGGTGATGGGCAGTGCCTGGTTTCCCCCAGACATGATGCTGCCCCCACCATGATCACTGTAGGGATGGTATTGGCCGGGTGATGGGCAGTGCCTGGTTTCCCCACAGCATGATGCTGCCCCCACCATGATCACTGTAGGGATGGTATTGGGCAGGTGATGGGCAGTGCCCGGTTTCCTCCAGACATGATGCTGCCGCCACCATGATCACTGTAGGGATGGTATTGTGCAAGTGATGGGCAATACCTGGTTTCCCCCAGAAATGATGCTGCCCCCACCATGATCACTGTAGGGATGGTATTGGGCAGGTGATGGGCAGTGCCTGGATTTCTCCAGACATAATGCTGCCCCCACCATGATCACTGTAGGGATGGTATTGGGCAGGTGATGGGCAGTGCCTGGTTTCCCCCAGACATGATTCTACCCCCACCATGATCACTGTAGAGATGGTATTGGGCAGGTGATGGGCAGTGCCTGGTTTCCCCCAGACATGATGCTTCCCCACCATGATCACCGTAGGGATGGTATTGGGCAGGTGATGGGCAGTGCCTGGTTTCCTCCAGACATGATGCTGCCCCCACCATGATCACTGTAGGGATGGTATTGGGCAGGTGATGGCCAGTGCCCGGTTTCCTCCAGACATGATGCTGCCCCCACCATGATCACTGTAGGGATGGTATTGGGCAGGTGATGGGCAGTGCCTGGTTTCCTCCAGACATGATCCTGCCCCCACCATGATCACTGTAGGGATGGTATTGGGCAGGTGATGGGCAGTGCCTGGTTTCCCCCAGACATGATGCTGCCCCCACCATGATCACTGTAGGGATGGTATTGGGCAGGTGATGGGCAGTGCCTGGTTTCCTCCAGACATGATCCTGCCCCCACCATGATCACTGTAGGGATGGTATTGGGCAGGTGATGGGCAGTGCCTGGTTTCCCCCAGACATGATGCTGCCCCCACCATGATCACTGTAGGGATGGTATTGGGCAGGTGATGGGCAGTGCCTGGTTTCCCCCAGACATGATGCTGCCCCCACCATGATCACTGTAGGGATGGTATTGGGCAGGTGATGGGCAGTGCCTGGTTTCCTCCAGACATGATGCTGCCCCCACCATGATCACTGTAGGGATGGTATTGGGCAGGTGATGGGCAGTGCCTGGTTTCCCCCAGACATGATGCTGCCCCCACCATGATCACTGTAGGGATGGTATTGGCCGGGTGATGGGCAGTGCCTGGTTTCCCCACAGCATGATGCTGCCCCCACCATGATCACTGTAGGGATGGTATTGGGCAGGTGATGGGCAGTGCCCGGTTTCCTCCAGACATGATGCTGCCGCCACCATGATCACTGTAGGGATGGTATTGTGCAAGTGATGGGCAATACCTGGTTTCCCCCAGAAATGATGCTGCCCCCACCATGATCACTGTAGGGATGGTATTGGGCAGGTGATGGGCAGTGCCTGGATTTCTCCAGACATAATGCTGCCCCCACCATGATCACTGTAGGGATGGTATTGGGCAGGTGATGGGCAGTGCCTGGTTTCCCCCAGACATGATTCTACCCCCACCATGATCACTGTAGAGATGGTATTGGGCAGGTGATGGGCAGTGCCTGGTTTCCCCCAGACATGATGCTGCCCCCATCATGATCACTGTAGGGATGGTATTGGGCAGGTGATGGGCAGTGTCTGGTTTCCCCCAGACATGATGCTTCCCCCACCATGATCACTGTAGGGATGGTATTGGGCAGGTGATGGGCACTGCCTGGTTTCCTCCAGACATGATGCTGCCCCCACCATGATCACTGTAGGGATGGTATTGGGCAGGTGATGGGCAGTGCCTGGTTTCCCCCAGACATGATGCTGCCCCCACCATGATCACTGTAGGGATGGTATTGGGCAGGTGATGGGCAGTGCCTGGTTTCCCCCAGACATGATGCTTCCCCCACCATGATCACCGTAGGGATGGTATTGGGCAGGTGATGGGCAGTGCCTGGTTTCCTCCAGACATGATGCTGCCCCCACCATGATCACTGTAGGGATGGTATTGGGCAGGTGATGGGCAGTGCCCGGTTTCCTCCAGACATGATGCTGCCCCCACCATGATCACTGTAGGGATGGTATTGGGCAGGTGATGGGCAGTGCCTGGTTTCCTCCAGACATGATCCTGCCCTCACCATGATCACTGTAGGGATGGTATTGGGCAGGTGATGGGCAGTGCCTGGTTTCCCCCAGACATGATGCTGCCCCCACCATGATCACTGTAGGGATGGTATTGGGCAGGTAATGGGCAGTGCCTGGTTTCCTCCAGACATGATCCTGCCCCCACCATGATCACTGTAGGGATGGTATTGGGCAGGTGATGGGCAGTGCCTGGTTTCCCCCAGACATGATGCTGCCCCCACCATGATCACTGTAGGGATGGTATTGGGCAGGTGATGGGCAGTGCCTGGTTTCCCCCAGACATGATGCTGCCCCCACCATGATCACTGTAGGGATGGTATTGGGCAGGTGATGGGCAGTGCCTGGTTTCCTCCAGACATGATGCTGCCCCCACCATGATCACTGTAGGGATGGTATTGGGCAGGTGATGGGCAGTGCCTGGTTTCCCCCAGACATGATGCTGCCCCCACCATGATCACTGTAGGGATGGTATTGGCCGGGTGATGGGCAGTGCCTGGTTTCCCCACAGCATGATGCTGCCCCCACCATGATCACTGTAGGGATGGTATTGGGCAGGTGATGGGCAGTGCCCGGTTTCCTCCAGACATGATGCTGCCGCCACCATGATCACTGTAGGGATGGTATTGTGCAGGTGATGGGCAGTACCTGCCAATACCAGGTGATGGGCAGTGCCTGGTTTCCCCCAGACATGATGCTGCCCCCACCATGATCACTGTAGTGATGGTATTGGGCAGGTCATGGGCAGTGCTTGGTTTCCTCCAGACATGATGCTGCCCCCACCATGATCACTGTAGGGATGGTATTGGGCAGGTGATGGGCAGTGCCTGATTTCCCCCAGACATGATGCTGCCCCCACCATGATCACTGTAGGGATGGTATTGGGCGGGTGATGGGCAGTGCCTGGTTACCTCCAGACATGATGCTTAAAATTTATGCCAAAACCAAGATCTCACATGGCTCTGTGGATGAGACAATTAGGGTATGTTCACACTTTTCACAATTATTATGTAATTACGCGCTGTGAACATCAGTGAATGGGTCTTCCGATCTTCCACAAGACCTGTTCACACTGAGGATATTTCCACTGCTGAAATTGTTCCATGCAAAGGAAGAACATGTGTATTCTTTGAATGGAAGTCCGTGAGCCCTGCATTGCCGTCACAATGGTGACAGCGCCGGGCCGTGCAGTCCAACTGGCAAAGTATTTTGGTGGCTGCCGCCAGATTAAATCTCCGCTCACGGAATTCCTAAGATTCTATTCACATTATTCAATGTGAACATACCCTTAAAGGGTTTTGTTTCTTAACATCTTGAGGATGAAGGGTGAACCTTTACGCCCTTGTTCCTCTCCCCTTCTATTACGCGCTCTCAGGAGCTGAATGTGGGTCATAGCGGGGTGGTCCCGGTGGCTATCTGCACGACGGCTATCTGCTGGGCATCATCAAAGTGATGCCCGGCATTAACCCCTTAGACACCGTGATCAAAGTTGATTGCGGCGTCTAAAATGTTAGAAAACACTTCCCGGCTGCTTAGCAGTGCTGATCGGGACCACAGTGGTAAAACTGCGCTGTCCTGATCGGCGGAGAGGATGGCGGGAGGGCCCTTACCTGCCTCCTCCCCATCGGATGGCATAGCATTGGACAGTGTATGTAATGTGAAGATTTAATTTAATAGTCCTCTATTTTCTGACAATCCTCTTTTATAATAGTGACTTTTTATCCGGTGGGCTCCACCCAGCTATTAGGGACGGCCATGGGTGTAATGAGGGGTCATGAACTTGGGTGACTCGGTAAAAGGTGACTCAGAGTTCGTGGTGATGTATAGGTCACATGACTCTTAATCTGTTTCCCCTGTAATAATAGACACCGCCATGATGTGTAATTACTGTCACTCTGAGGCTCACGTATCTCTGCCGGAGACTGTGTGCGCCTCCATGTTCCCCACAATAATGACATTGATTATTAGGTCTCAGGATTTGTCTTCTATGATGAGACATCTCTCCATCTGAAATCCTGAGACCGACACCGGGTGATAGACGGTCCGCTAAGATGTCTGGAGCTGCCGTCTGGGGTGGTGTGATGTCATCTGACTGAACCCAACCTGACCCTGTGAACTCTACTGCCAAAGAATAGAACGGCGCAAAGTGTCAGGAAGAGAAAAGCTACAAAGGTTTAGGGAACAAAATATGGATGTAGCAGAGCTGAGTTTATCACATGTAGAAAAGCTGAGATTACAATGTGGGACTGGTAGTGACATCAGAATTGGTTATCTGTAGTTTTCCATAAACCTTCTTGGATGGGGATTAAAACATGAGAACCAACACAGGAAGGGAAGGACTTATAACAGGGACCAATAAAGATATGAGAGAGAGAGAGAGATAGATATGAGAGAGAGAGAGAGAGAGAGAGAGAGAGAGAGAGAGAGAGAGAGAGAGAGAGAGAGAGATGAGATAGATAGATATGAGATAGATAGAAAGATAGATATGAGAGATATGAGATAGATAGATAGATAGATATGAGATAGATAGATAGATATGAGATAGATAGATAGAGATGAGATAGATAGGTAGCTATGAGATAGATTATAGATAGATAGATAGATAGATAGATAGATAGATAGATAAGAGATAGATAGGTAGCTATGAGATAGATAGATAGATATGAGATAGATAGGTAGCTATGAGATAGATAGATAGATAGATAGATAGATAGATAAGAGATAGATAGATATGAGAGAGATAGATAGATAGATAGATAGATAGATATGAGAGAGATAGATAGATAGATAGATAGATAGATAGATAGATAGATAGATAGATATGAGATATATAGATAGATTTGAGAGAGATAGATATGAGAGATAGATAGATATGAGAGAGAGATAAATATGAGAGAGAGAGATCTGAGATAGATGGATAGATATGAGATAGATATGAGAGCAATAGATATGAGAGAGAGATAGATATGAGAGAGAGAGATAGATATGAGAGAGATAGATATGAGATAGATAGACAGATAGATATGAGATAGATAGATTGATATGAGATAGATAGATATGAGATAGATAGATGTGAGATAGATAGATTAGATAGAAATATATAGAGAAGGAGATTTATCAAAACCTGTCCAGAGGAAAAGTTGCCCAGTTGCCCATGGCAACCAATCAGATCGCTTCTTTCATTTTGCAGAGGCCTTGTTAAATATGAAAGAAGCGATCTGATTGGTTGCTAAGGGCAAGTAAACAACTTTTCCTCGGGACAGGTTATGATAAATCTTCCCCAGAATCCCACTCTTTTGCCCTGCATACACTTTCTAGAAGGTTCTAGACGCCGCCATCACATTCCCCGCGCCCTCCTGTCCCGGCGCGGTATTTTTACATATAGTAATAGAGAGGAGATGGACTGTGGCCCAGCGTGTGGAAATTGGGGTCTTGTCGATGCAGTAAGAGAAAGGGAAACTTTGATCAGAGCTCGGTCTCCTGAATCAGAATGACAGTCCGGTTCACTGGATCTCAGAAAAGCAATAAAAAATAAATAAATAAAAAACCCGCCGGGCCCCATTGTGAATAAATGACTTGTTTCAGCTCATGCAAAGCGATTTCTGTAGTGATGTCTATTATGATTCCATTCTAATTGTGTAAATTACTCGCCGTGAAATCCTATACAACGCTTACATTTGTAGTCAAACATATGTTCTGCTGCAGGTAGCCCGAATTTAAGTCAACATGCGGGGTATTTGTGTCTATGAATAGACCCGGGCCGCTCCTCTGCTCACATTATTGTTTTGCTGTTGCCATAACAGCTGCCTGGGTAAAGAATTAGCCCCCCCACCTCCATGCTGCTTATAGCGTCCTGGTCATGCATAGCAAACTATGAGTGAACATGGCAGGACATCCCCGCACAAAGCGCTTACCCTGAAAAGAAAAAAATCACCATCTTAGAATTGTTAAATTCTGTAAAAAAAACTTCTATACTTCTATTAAAAAATCTTAATCCTTCCAATAATTATCAGCTGCTGAAGTTGAGTTGTTGTTTTCTGTCTGGCAACAGTGCTCTCTGCTGACCTCTCTGCTTGTCTCGGGAACTGCATAGAACAGAAGTGGTTTGCTATGGGAATTTGCTTCTACTCTGGACAGTTCCCGAGACAGGTGTCATCAGAGAGCACTTAGACAGAAAATAACAACTCAACTTCAGCAGCTCATAAGTACTGAAAGGATTAAGATTTTTTAATAGAAGTCATTTACACATCTGTTTAACTTTCTGGAGCCATATAAAAAAAAAGATTTTTTTTTTCCTGGATAACCCCTGTGACGGACTGACTCCGCCAAAAGTGACTTCTCCTTCTGGATGACAAGCCCCAGCATATCACAGGCAATATCCCCAGGCAGAACTAGAGATTATTGCATCCTTGTACCCAAAGAACCAGGCAACACCAGTCTTCAGGTATAAAATCAGAACCCTTTATTGTGGGACAAGTGTCTTCTTTTATAGGAAGGACATCACAGGGGGAAGGATCAGTAAAGACAATACAGGTGACAGTGAGTCTGGGAGATAATCCAATAAAGGTGATTAGCTCTCCCTATACAGTGCCTTGAGTGCAAAAGGTAGAGGTGTGCAGAAGTTGGACTGTGTGCAAAAAGGAGAAGCATGTGTAGAATTAGTGCATTGTACAAAAGGTGAACCCTGTGCAAAAAGTGGACCGTGTGCAAAATGTGACCCATGTGCAAAAGGTGTATTCTGTAAAGGAGGTGGACAGTGTGCAAAAGGTAGAACATCTGCAAAAAGGTGTATGAAAACAGTAAATAAAAGTATTTTAGCTCTGAGTTTTATGTCGCTGGACAATATCAACTGAGGGGTACAAATAGTGATGTCCTAAAGTCCATCCAAGTAGGTAGGGTGACTCGAGGATCCGTCACAGTGCTCCCCCTAATAAAACAGCAGACCCGATGCGATCCCAACGGATCCACTTGGGGCTGTCCGGGCTTCAACCACCAGACGCAGTTGTCCTCTTGGTTGGGGTGTGCGGCAACAATGTAATCCAATACCAGCAAACCCTGTATGAAGCTTAATGGGGCTCCCCTCAAAAAATGTTTCTGCTTTTCCTCCCCTCCCCGGCCAGGGGAGGGGGAAGGCCTGGCCTGGCCCGTAGTCTGTGGGAAGGAGGCTAGCTTCCGAGCCCCTCCCGAGCAACATTTCCCAAAAGAAAACTCCATCTGTCACCAGTTGAAGGGGCAGGGGGCCGACTGCTTCCTCACTCGGTTGCAATATCTGCCACTGAGGAGCAGCACTGACTGTGCCAGCCCCTGTACTGTTCCACAGCCGCTGGGGATCTGGGTCAACCGTCTGGGATCCTGACTGGACCGATGCAGGGACCACAGTCACATCTGTAACTGCAGACCTGCCGGCAGTCTTCAGTGCAAGGCAGATTGTAGCAAAACTCTGCCCTGATGCTTGCACTTCAGCCAGAGAAGTGATCACTAGGTGGAGAGGAAGGTCTGGGGATGTAAACCGACCACTCCATCTCCCAATATGGAATTCTGCAGTGGGAGAGCTGCACCAACTGTGCTTTCACCATTACCGTCAAACAGCCGCTGGGGATCCAGGCCGACTGCCTGCGATCCCGGCTGTACCAGTGTAGCGATCACGGTTCCCTCTGTAGCTGCAGTATTCGTTGTTGAGCAGAGTATAGTAGGACTCTGCCCTGAAGCCGGCGCTTCAGCCGGGGCTGTGCTCAGTAGGTGGAGAGGGAGGTCAACTGCCTCCAAATCCGGTTGCAACCTCTTGCGCTGGGGGGATGAGCCAACCGCTCCATCTCCCGGTGTAAAATTCTCCATCTGGGGAGCCGCACCATCCGTGCTTGCTCCTGTGCTGTTAAACAGTCTCTGTGGATCCAGGCCAACTGCTTGCGATCCAGGGTGGACCGGTACAGGGATCACTGACCCCTCTGTAGCTGTAGAGCTGGCACTGGTGTCTGATGCTGGACAGAGTGTAGCAGAACTCAGCCCTAATGCCGGCGCTTCCACCCTGGTGTCCTTACCGGATACTGCTAGAGCGTCGCAGTCCGGTGTGCAATCCAGGGGCAGGGGAAGACAGAGACCAGCCGTCTCATCTGTGCTGGTTTCCTCTGCTGTACATGGCTCGTGACCGTAGCAATCCCCCTCAAACAAGGACAGGTAGTCTTCCTCGAGGTACCATTCCTGATAAGTCAGCCAAGATAGATCCGGTTCCAGGTCTGGCACCTCCGACTGCGGCAGCATCTCTCTCCGCTTGTCCTGGATGTCCCAGAGTCTGTATGCCTCGGTACGGCCAAAGTCGTACCGCTCCTCGAATGCATCCCACAAACGATCAGGCCAGCCGAAGTCTGTCCCTTCCGGAGAACAGGCTGTGTTTGGCTCCGACTGCCTGCAGCTTGCCCACCAGTACAGGGCACGGTAATGAGCCTCGAGCTCCATTTCTTTCTGCACCAATCTGTGCAACTCAACCATTTCGCTGCCCGTGGGTTGCTCTCTGAGGTAGCGAAGCCGCAAATGGACTTGTTCCCTGAAGCGCTGTTCTGGGGTGGGCAGGGCTTGTGCTTGGCTTCTCACCGACTCCTCAAGAACAATTTCCCAAATCTGCAAGCAAATGAAGGCTCTCTCTTGCATGGACATCTCTTCCATGGCATACTGCAGCTTCGGAGCTATACGGAGTTGTGTCAGTTGTGTAAGGACCCTGTTCACACTCTCTCGTGGAGGATCTTTGAAGAGACCCAGGAACCATTGCACCTCTCTTCGGAAATCCTCCATCCTTACAGGCTCTTCCTCGCCATGGTAAGTTTCTGAGACCGGGATCAAGCCAGCGGCTGTATCTCCCCCAGCTGGGCTGGTCTCAGTGTCGATCCTGGAGAAGTCAGATGCCACTGCTGCCACCTATTGTGACGGACTGACTCCGCCAAAAGTGACTTCTCCTTCTGGATGACAAGCCCCAGCATATCTCAGGCAAAACTAGAGATTATTGCATCCTTGTACCCAAAAGTGTCTTCTTTTATAGGAAGGACATCACAGGGGGAAGGGTCAGTAAAGACAATACAGGTGACAGTAAGTCTGGGAGATAATCCAATAAAGGTGATTAGCTCTCCCTATACAGTGCCTTGAGTGCAAAAGGTAGAGGTGTGCAGAAGTTGGACTGTGTGCAAAAAGGAGAAGCATGTGTAGAATTAATGCACTGTACAAAAGGTGACCCATGTGCAAAAGGTGTATTGTGTAAAGGAGGGGGACAGTGTACAAAATGTCGTCAGTGTGCAAAAGGGTGTATGAAAACAGTAAATAAAAGTATTTTAACTCTGAGTTTTATGTCACTGGACAACATCAACTGTACAAATAGTGATGTCCTAAAGTGCATCCAAGTAGGTAGGGTGACTCTAGGATCCGTCACAACCCCTTTAAGAACCAGGCCAATTTTCCTTTTTACACTTTTGTTTTTTTCCTCTTCTCCTTCTAAAAATCATACAGCTTTCAATTTTGCACCTACAAACCCATATAAGGGTTTGTTTTTTTTGCACCACCAATTGTACTTTGTAAGGACATCAATCATTTAATAACAAAAACTTCAGAAAAACCAAAAAATATATATTCGTGAAATTGAAAAAAAAAAAACGCCATTTTGTAACTTTTGGGGGCTTCAGTTTCCATACAGTGCAATTTTTGGTATAAATGACACCTTATCTCTATTCTGTAGGTCCATTTGGTTACAAAAATACCAAAGTTTTATTTTATTTTAGTTTAGTTTTATTTTATTTTACTACTTAAAAAAAAAATTCTAAGTACAAGCACCAAAATGAACAGGTTTAAAATTGTGATCTACTGACCCCTATAACTTTTTTTATTTTTCCGTGTACAGTGCTTTATGAGGGCTCATTTTTTTTTTGCACCCTGGTCTATAGTTTTTATCGGTTACATTTTTTGTTTTGTTTTGATGGGACATTTTGATTGCTTTTAATTAATATTTTTATGGTATATGAAGGGACCACAAATGCACAATTTTGGACTTTGGTATTTTTTTACGTGTACGCCATCGACCGTGCGGCTTAGCTAACCTTATATTTTAATAGTTCAGACATTTTCACATATGGCGGTACCACATATCATTATTTTTATTACATTATTTTATGGAAAGGGGGGTGATTAAAATTTTTAAAAGGGAAGGGGTTAATTCACTTTTATTAGCTTTTTTATTTACACTTTTTTTCCCCTTTAGCCTCCACAGGAGGCTATAACATGCAAACTTCTGATTGCATATACTGATCAATGCTATGCCAAGCATGGCGTTGATCAGAGTAATCGGCGCTCTGCTGCTCTAGCCTGGAAATGCAGGTGAGGACCCTCTCGTTGTCCGGTAAGCTGAATCGGGACATCACAGTTATGTCGCAATAGTCCTGATCAGCTCCGCTGAGCTGCCGGGACAGTTTCACTTTCATTTTAGACGCCGTAATCAACTTCAATCGTGGCGTCTAAAGAGTTAATGCCAGGCTTTGACCCGATTGGTGGTGCCCGACATTAGCTGTGGGTCCTGGCTGCCCGTAGCAACTGGGACCCACAGGGTTTAACTCATTCTCCGCTGGTGATAACGATTTAAACCCCGTTAATGGGACCAGGGAGTACAGGTACGCCCTTGGTCCTTAAGTATCAGGGTCCGAGTGTGTACCTGTACACCCATGTCCTGGACAGGTTATAGGTGTATCACCTTGGTGTATCAAACAATTGTATCCAGTCTAGACAATGCTCTAAGAGCTAAACAGCCTGGACTCCAGACTGATACATTGTACATAGCTAGTCCTGCTCTCAGCTGAGAAGTGATACAATTGTATCCAGTCTAGACAATGCTCTGTAAGCTAAACAGCCTGGACCCCAGACTGATACATTGTACATAGCTAGTCCTGCTCTCAGCTGAGAAGTGATAAAATTGTATCCAGTCTAGACAATGCTCTGTGAGCTAAACAGCCTGGACCCCAGACTGATATATTGTACATAGCTAGTCCTGCTCTCATCTGAGAAGTGATACAATTGTATCCAGTCTAGACAATGCTCTGTGAGCTAAACCTCCTGGACTCCAGACTGATACATTGTACATAGCTAGTCCTGCTCTCAGCTGAGAAGTGATACAATTGTATCCAGTCTAGACAATGCTCTGTGAGCTAAACACCCTGGACCCCAGACTTATACATTGTACATAGCTAGTCCTGCTCTCAGCTGAGAAGTGATACAATTGTATCCAGTCTAGACAATGCTCTGTGAGCTAAACATCCTGGACTCCAGACTGATACATTGTACATAGCTAGTCCTGCTCTCAGCTGAGAAGTGATACAATTGTATCCAGTCTAGACAATGCTCTGTGAGCTAAACATCCTGGACCCCAGACTGATACATTGTACATAGCTAGTCCTGCTCTCAGGCCACCTAAGCCCCCTCCTGCAGAAGAGCGTGCTCCATCTTGTGGACCCCTTTATACGATTCATGTGGACATGGGGCACAATGCCGTTTATTTTTTCACTATATCTTGCAGCATAGAGGATTTTTTTTTATCTTTTTTCATGTCGGGACTATTACTTGCATTAGATATAAAATTGACTTGTCAGAGACGTGGCCTGGGGGAATGTTTTGTGAGAAAACACAAAGTGCTTATTGCTCCGCCATCCTAATCCCTCATTTGTCACACAATATAGCTTTCCGAACAAAATGTTATCTTTAGAACTGGAACCTCCTGAGAGAACTGTAACCAGCAACTGGACTCATTACAGAGACCCCCTGTACGGAAAGATACATTACAAGTGACAATGAGGCGGGGGATCAGGAATGGCAAGAAGATTTAACCCCCCTCTTCCAGTACCTATCAGCTGCTGTATACTACAGAGGAAGATGTGTAGTGTTTTCCTGTCTGACCACAGTGCTCTCTGCTGACACCTCTGTCTGTGTCAGGAACTGTCCAGAGCAGGAGAGGTTTGCTATGAGCATTTGCTTCTCTATTGGACAGTTCCTGACATGGACAAAGGTGGCAGCAGAGAGCAATGTGCTCAGACTGGAGGGAACTGAACAACTTCCTCTGTAGAATACAGCAGCTGATAAGTACTGGAAGGATTAAAGGGGTATTCCAGAATTTATATATATATATATATATATATATATATATATATATATATATATATATATATATCAACTGGCTCCAGAGAGTTAAACAGATTTACAAATTACTTCTATTAAAAAATCTTAATCCTTTCAGTACTTATGACCTTCTGAAGTTAAGGTTGTTCTTTTCTGTCTAAGTCCTCGGGAAACGCCCAGTCTAGCAGAGGTTTGCTATGGGGATTTGCTTCTAAACTGGGTGGTTCCCGAGATACGTGTCATCAGAGAGCACTTAGACAGAAAAGAACAACCTTAACTTCAGAAGCTCATAAGTACTGAAAGGATTAAGATTTTTTTTTTTATAGAAGTAATTTACAAATCTCTTTAACTTTCTCGAGCCAGTTGATATAAATATAAAAAAAAGTTTTTTCCTGGATAACCCCTTTAAGATTTTTATATAGATGTACAGTGGTCCCTCAACATACGATGGTAATCCATCATTTGTTGAAACCATCGCATGTTGAGGGATCAGTGCAATGTAAAGTATAGGACAGGGGTCTACAACCTGCGGACCTCCAGATGTTGCAAAACTACAACACCCAGCATGCCCGGACAGCCAACGGCTGTCCGGGCATGCTGGGTGTTGTAGTTTTGCAACATCTGGAGGTCCGCAGGTTGAAGACCACTGGTATAGGAAGTTGTACTCACCTGTCCCCGCCGCTCCGGACCGTCACCGCTCGTCACCGCTGCCCTGGATGTCGCCGTCCATCTCTGTCGCCGCGTCCCCGAGGTGTCCCCGACGCTCCGGCAAGGCCTCTGCTTCCCCGGCATCCTCGCTCTACGTCGCCGCCATCACGTCGCTATGCACGCCGCTCCTATTGGATGACTGGACGGCGTGCGCAGCAACGTGATGACGACGATGGAGAGCGCCGACGATGCAGAGGATCCCGAAGAGGACGCGCCAGAGCCCCGAGGACAGGTAAGTGATCGTCAGCGGACCACACGGGGCACCGTAAACGGCTATCCGGTGGCAGCTGAAGCAGTCTGCGCTGCCGGATAGCCGTTTATGTGATGGCCCCGACATACAAAAGCATCGTATGTTGATGCTTCCTCTGAGAGACCATCGTATGTTGAAATGATCGTATGTCTGGCCCATCGTAGGTCGGGGGGGGGGGGGGGGGGGAGGGAGGTCACTGTATTTTACAAATCTGTTTAACTTTCTGGCACAAGTTAATTTGGGGGGGAAAAAATTAAAAATTTTCTTCGGAGTACCCCTTTAATTTCTATTGCCAGCCTCCGGTCTCGGCGGGTATGACCCCATATAACAACACGTCAATGTTGACTATATAATTCCGCCATAACCAGGAGAAGTTCTCTCTTCATTATAGACCTTTCCAGCTCCATAAACGTCTTCAGACAAATCTATAAAGAGGAAAGGTCACGGCTGTCACCCAAGGTGTTCTAGTCTTGGCCCTCGTTCTTCTTTCATTTAATACACGAATTAATTCCTTTTTATATATTTCTATATATGTCTGCTGCTGCGGAAAACTTTCCTTGTTGTAAAACTTCATTTCCATTGCCAAGGACCTAGAAAAAAAAGAAATGAAATATGTATATAAGAAGGACGATAACAGTAGGTGCGCATGAATAAAAAAAAAGGATCTTCTGGAGAGGAGAAGAAGTCTTCAAGGTCAAAAGGACGAAGAAAGTGAACGACCGCGAAAGTATGCACATCACGTGTGGTCCGTACGTGGGAGATATGCCTCAGGGGTGCTCCTCAATGTATACATAGGATCTACATAGGGAGCAGTATTATAGGAGTTATATTCTTGTACATAGGAGGCAGTATTATAGTAGTTATATTCTTGTATATAGGAGGCAGTATTATAGTAGTTATATTCTTGTATATAGGAGCAGTATTATAGTAGTTATATTCTTGTGTATAGGAGCAGTATTATAGTAGTTATATTCTTGTATATAGGAGCAGTATTATAGTAGTTATATTCTTGTATATAGGAGCAGTATTATAGTAGTTATATTCTTGTATATAGGAGCAGTATTATAGTAGTTATATTCTTGTATATAGGAGCAGTATTATAGTAGTTATATTCTTGTATATAGCAGCAGTATTATAGTAGTTATATTCTTGTATATAGGGGGCAGTATTATAGTAGATATATTCTTGTATATAGGAGCAGTATTATAGGAGTTATATTCTTGTATATAGGAGCAGTATTATAGTAGTTATATTCTTGTATATAGAAGGTAGTATTATAGTAGTTATATTCTTGTATATAGGAGCAGTATTATAGTAGTTATATTCTTGTATATAGCAGCAGTATTATAGTAGTTATATTCTTGTATATAGGGGGCAGTATTATAGTAGATATATTCTTGTATATAGGAGCAGTATTATAGTAGTTATATTCTTGTATATAGGAGCAGTATTATAGTAGTTATATTCTTGTATATAGGGGACAGTATTATAGTAGTTATATTCTTGTATATAGGAGCAGTATTATAGTAGTTATATTCTTGTATATAGGGAGCAGTATTATAGTAGTTATATTCTTGTATATAGGAGCAGTATTATAGTAGTTATATTCTTGTATATAGGAGGCAGTATTATAGTAGTTATATTCTTGTATATAGGAGCAGTATTATAGTAGTTATATTCTTGTATATAGGAGCAGTATTATAGTGGTTATATTCTTGTATATAGGAGCAGTATTATAGTAGTTATATTCTTGTATATAGAGGGCAGTATTATAGTAGTTATATTCTGGTATATAGGAGCAGTATTATAGTAGTTATATTCTTGTACATAGGAGGCAGTATTACAGTAGTTATATTCTTGTACATAGGAGGCAATTTTTATTAGTAAAAAACAAACAGAAATATTACAGTACACTCGACCAAAAACAAAACAATAATTAAGTATTGAAAATCATACACTTCCATTCAAATTAAACACTAATGATAACTTAGAAAAAGTCCATTGCTTCTAAATGAGAAGAAAAGTAAATAAATAAATAACAACAAAACAAAAAAAAAAAAAACATGAAGGGGAATATTAATCTATATACACATTCCTCCATAGTGTTAGGTTTTCCCTGTCCTTCCTGACCTCCAAACACTTTATCCACCTCAATTCTGTCAGGATCAGGTCTACTGCTCTTCTGTCATGAAAGGGTTCACTAAACATGGAGACGCGGGTTCTGGTGTGCCAATGATAGTATTTAATGACAGTGATGACTATATACATGGTCTCCCGGTCAATGCCACTTACACTAGATGGTACCCCATAGATGATATCTGGGTATTTTAAGGACTGTAGACTCGGGATCTTTAGCCTTTGGGATATTTCCTGCCATATGTGCCGCCCTCCCCAGCACTCCGATATAAAATGCGCCATTGTCTCCTCCTCCTGACACCCTAGGGGACACTGGCGATCAGACACACTTAGGTATCTTAAATTTCCCCTTACAAACAATTTCCCATGTAAGGACAGCCAGGCGATGTCATGGAACTTTTTCGGTAGCCTCACACTATTCAGAAGCCGCAGGCTGACCTGTAACATGGCGGTTGTACAGTCCTTCAGAGCTGGCTTTAAATAGAAGAATGTCCTACACACCCTGACATACAGGTCCTTACGGGTCTTACTCTCTATAAAGGACTTCTCAATGCGCCATCTCTTCAGATATCTGAGCCCGTATTCCAGATATGGGGGGAGGTAGTCACGCGTCCATCTCCCCCTCTTGAGACTGCCGCCTCGCACCCAAGACTCTGCAAAAGGCAATATCCAGTCCCTGATACTATTCGCCCACAGGGAGCTGTTGTTTGTGTCCAGGCAACCAAAATTAACTTTTAGAAACATGGAGTCAAAGAACACCCTTGGATTCAGCATATCCAACCCACCCTCTTTCCTCTGTAGGTAGGTGATCCCTCTTTTTATTGGGTTCAACCTGTTCCCCCAAAACATCTGGAAGAACAGGCTAAAGAGCCGAGCGGAGAAAGATTCTGGCAAAGGAAAAACAACAGAGACATACAAGAAGACGGGGACCAGGTAAGTCTTCAACATTGTAACCCTTTCTCTATAGGTCAGCCTCCAGTTCTTCCATCGCTGAACCTTTGCATTTCCGGTTTCCAACTTCTCTTCCCAATTTAGTCTGGCGTTATCGTCCCTCCCGAATTTGACCCCTAAGATTTTAATATAGGAGGAGGCTCTCACATATTGGGGCAGATCAAAGTCTGGATCAGTATCTGATATTCAGAGAGCTTGACTCTTCTCAAGGTTGACCAGAGACCCTGAGGCCTCCGAGTAACTTCTGATGGCCGCAGACAACATCTCCACCTCACGAGGCTCAGATATCACTATGGTCACATCATCCGCATAGGCAACAACACTCAGGGGCAAGCAGTGGGGGACCGGCACCCCCTGAAAACCACACTCCTGCAGTGACCTCAGAAACTGGTCTAAGGCAAATACATACAGCAGCGGGCTCAGTGGGCAACCTTGTCTCACCCCCGCCTCAACCCTGAAGGTGTCACCCTGCCAACCATTGATCAGAGGAAAGCCCTCGGCCTCACAATACAAAGTCTTAAGCCAATCGATGAATTGTCCTGGAATACCGTACTTTGACAAAGTGGCCCATAGATACTCATGATCTACTCTATCAAAGGCTTTAGCCTGGTCAAGACTGACAACATATCTCCCACACCTCAGGGCTTTACATCTCTCAAACATCTCCCTTATGGAGATCACTGCCCCAGAGATGTTCCGCCCTTTTACTGTGCCATACTGACAGCCTGCCAACAGTGCCGGGGACAGACAAACTAACCTAGAAAAAAGGATTTTTGCCAGAATCTTCCTGTCGACATTCAAGAGGGCAATTGGCCTCCAGTTCTTGATGTCACTCGGCTCTTTACCTTTCGACAGCAGAATCAGCGAGGACAATCTCATGGATGGAGGCATCAGGTGACTTTCTAGACAATTTGTATAAACATCCACGAGGATTGGAGGCAAGAGGTCTCTGAATGTCTTATAGAATTCTGCTGTTATCCCATCTGGACCTGGTGCCTTCTTCATATGTAACTTATCAATGGCCTCTTTGACCTCCGCCACCGTCAATTCTGCTGTCAAAGGAGAAAAGTCCAAATCATTAGTATCAGGGAGCGGAGTTGTCTCCAAGAATTGGGTCATCTTGTCTCTATCCAAAACCTTCCTCTGAAACAAGTCAGCATAGTACGATCTCACCACCCCCAGGATACCCTCCCGAGATTCCTGCAAAACACCCTGGGAGTCAGTGAGACCGGTGACAGATTTATTTGCCACCCGCTCCCGGCAATTCTCAAAGGGATCAGGAGACCCTAAGGACCCATAATCCCGTTCAAGAACCAGGGAGGTATACCTGCTGTACTGATACTGCCTTATCTCAGATTTCAGCCGGTCTATCCTTTGTTGGTCCCCACCCGCCGAATATAGTGACTCCAATTCTTTCCGCAGTTTGAGATACTGGCCATACTTACTCCTCCCCTTTATAAAGGACAGTCTCTTTAAGAGGGTTCTGATCTCATCCTTGACATCCTCCCACCAGGCGGCCATATCATCATAGAAGTCCACTCTATCTAGCTGGCTCTGTATAAGAGAGTGAATACCTCCCTGAACATGCACATCTTCCAAGATACTAGAATTGAGCTTCCAGAGACCCCTTCCAATATCTGGACGTTTGGTGACACCGAGACAGAAGACTAAGGCCATATGGTCTGAATAGGGGACAGTTTTCTCATTCCTCTCACTAATAATTTCCGCAGGACCCACAAATGCCATATCTATCCTACTGCTCCTATCAGAACAAGAATATGTCAGTTTTGGCTTCCTTCCACCTTGTGTGAACACATCACTCAGACCGGACTGCATGATAATGTTATTTAGGACCTTGGAGTCTCTGGCCACCGCTCTGCCTGAGGACCTGTCATCTGATGTCATAGTGACGTTAAAATCTCCAGCCATGACTACAGGAACAGATGTGAACAGATATGGCTTGACCTCGTTAAACAACTGGATCCTTTCCGCCACTGTCTGTGGGCCATAAATATTTATGAGCCGGAGCCTTCTACCATGGATAGTGACCTCCAGGATCAGACACCTTCCCATGATGACCTCTGTCATCCTATGTATTGTCACATCCCTGGTGGTGAACAGTATGGCCACTCCGGCATAAGGCTCCACAGCCAGTGACCAGAAAGAAGGACCAGACGTCCATTCCCTCTCAGCCTCACGTAAGTGTCCCAGTGTAGTCAGGCGCGTCTCCTGCAAATAGATGACATCTGCGTCTAAATCTCTAAGATGGTCATAGACTATGTGCCGTGTCTTCCTCACTTTAATACTGTTCACATTACTTGAGATAATATTTAAAGTAAACTCAACCATTACAAGGTAACACAAGAAGAGCAGAGACCTGATCCCCATCATCACAAGTCAGAATCCGAGTCCCGCTGGCCACCACCTGTCTCCATGTCTGACTCTACCTGAGGTTTTACACTCGGGGGTTTCTTTTTTATTGGGGGTTGGTCCCTTGTGTCACCGTCACAGTTATCCTCAATTCTTTTCAATTCAGTGTCCAAATCTCCCTCGGACTCTGACAGGACCTCGTACCTGTTGGACACAACCATCACTCCAGCCCTGTTGTCAGCCCTTTTCTTCACACTGATATTATTCTCCCCCTCAGGCCTGCGGGAGGACTTGTCTTTTTTCCTCCTTTTATTTTGCTGTATCCTATTCCCCTCAGACACAGAAGATGATACCCCCGGCTGCTGCTGGTCTTGTGGCACAACCTCCATGTCCCCCTGTGTGCTCTCTGACTGCTGAGGTGTTGGTGCAGTGTTACTCACATCTGTCTGAACCTCCTGTCTGGTCAGTATAGGGTCCGATAACAAAGCCTCCTCCTCTACAGCCTCTGCCCCCGCCACAAGGTCCTCATCAGGAAGCTCCCGGCAGATGTTGTGCCAGGCATTGGGACAGTCCCGGTGAGGGTGACCGATCTCACCACATAAATTACATCTGATGTTGTGACAGTCAGCACTTAGGTGACCAGTCTCACCACATAGATTACACTTTACCACTGTGCAGGTATTTGCCAGATGCCCAGGTTTACCACATTTGAAGCACTTTCTGGGCTGACCGGGGTAGAAACAAAAGCCCTTTTCCCTGCCAATAAAGAAGGAGTTGGGAAGGTGTTGAGTGATGTTCCCATGTTGGCGCAGCTTCACCAAGACCTTCCACCCTCCAGTCCAGATACCGTCATCATCTCTGTTCTTGGTGAGATCAGACACCAGGTCACAATGTCTGCGGAGCCACACCACAATGTCCTGGGGAGGAACAGCTTCATTCCAGAAGATAATATTGATGATGACGGTATCTGGCTTGGATATAGGAATAAAACTGAATTTATTCCAACCCTCTGTGTCTCTGAACCTGGGGAAGTTGGACCAGAACCTATCCAGATTAGACATGAGCTTAAAGCTGACATCATAGCCCTGTCTATCTGGAAGGTTTATTACTGCCAAGATGTCCGCTGGCACAAACCCCATCTGGTGGCACAGGAGCTCCCTCACCACAAACCTCCTATCTGGAAGGTCCTCCTTGGCACCTCTGTGCCGAAATCGCACAACATTCCTCCTTTTAAATGCCTGGCCAGTGTAATTGGCGCTGGAGGTGAATGATGGAGCACCACGGCTCCAGGCATTTCTGGGAGGAACCTGGCGGGTCCCTACGTCCTGTCTTACAGGATTGGGGTCTACTCTAGGGGGCCCTGCCACATCTGCTGTATTTGTGGGTAAAGGGGGGAAATCCTGCACAATATTTTGCACAATAACACCTGCCCCATCCACCTCTATATCATCATCAGACACAACACCCCACACAGATTGTGCACCCCCTCCAGCCACCGACCCCTCAGGAACATCACAGTCCGCACCCTCAGTCCGTGCCCCAACATCATCACAGTCCTCACCCCCAGTCCGTGCCCCAACATTAGAGCTCTGCTCCATCACCCCATCACCTTCATACACCGGCAAATGTCCACTGTCCTCCTGATGTACTGGGACTTCTGGGACTTGTGGTGCCTCTGCAGGTACCGGAATTGCAGGCTCTTGTTTAGAAACAGCTGCAGGTCTCTGATGTTGCTGTTCTCCATACTTATGCTGATCCTTGAAGGTGAAGCTTGGTGGTTTTATTAGGGGTCTTTTCACCTCCTGGGGCTCCTCTGCGGTGATGTCAGGTATTACATCTGATCTGGGCTCTGCATCAAAATTTAGCTGGTACTGGGAAAAGCGTTCCTTGTTCCTATAGGATTCTGCCAGTGGTCCCATCCTCTCCAGTAAACAGTCCATCTCGCTCACTATGGTGGCCAGCTCTGTGCTCAGTGTATACAGTTTGTTGTCATGCATGGACTTGTACTGTGGGTTCGCAGTCTTTAGTTTGTATATACAGTCTATCTGAATTTGCAGCATTTGTTTTTGGTGTTTCAGCTCCTCCATCCTCCTCACCAGTGCTGGGATCTCCTCCGCCAGCTGTAGCTCTGGTGCCCGGGTGGTCTCTTTGCCCTGCTGGTGGGGTCTGGATAGACTCTTGGGCTGGATGAATACGGAGCCATGGCTGCTTGTATCTGCTGAAGCCAGGTCAGAGTCCGGGGCAGGAACAATTTTGCAGACACTTTGACATTTCTCCACAAATTTCCCAGGTGTCACCCCCATAGACCCCTCTGCAGTATTTTGGCTCTTACCTCCGGCCTGGGATCTGGTGCGGCCTGAGCGGGCCATGCTGGAGACCACCTCTTGTTGCTGTAGGTTCTCCTGCAGTGTCTGTCTCTCCAGAGATGTCCTCCTGTGTCTCTGTGCTGGAGAGTGGAGCTGCACACCTGCTGCCTGTGATCCCCTCACCTCCTGTGCACCTCCATGTGATCCACTCACCTCCTGTGCACCAACATGTGATCCCCTCACCTCCTGTGCACCAACATGTGATCCCCTCACCTCCTGTGCACCAACATGTGATCCCCTCACCTCCTGTGCACCATCATGGCCTTGAATAGCAGACTTTTCTCTTACAGGACTTACTTTCTGGGAGCCTTTTGGTTGTTCCCCACACTGAGAGCCTTGGCCGGCCGACTGTATCATTACACGAGTCTCACAAACACTTTCTGCTGCTTCTTTCTTTGCTTTACAAACATCAATTTCTTTATCTTCCATCCTTGCACTTGTAGTGCTTCCATGCCGAGGACTTTGGTGTACAACATCCACTTTAGGATTTTCATCTCCATCAAAAAGAGTCTGGGAGTTTTCCTCCAGTGTAGGCCGAGAAGCCTGGTCCTTGCTTGGGGAGCTTCCCCGCCCTGGGCTTGCTCCAGACATCAGGAGATCTACTCACACACAACCTCACAGCTAGGAGGCAATATTATAGTAGTTATATTCTTGTATATAGGAGCAGTATTATAGTAGTTATATTCTTGTATATAGGAGCAGTATTATAGTAGTTATATTCTTGTATATAGGAGCAGTATTATAGTAGTTATATTCTTGTATATGGGAGCAGTATTATAGTAGTTATATTCTTGTATATAGGGGCAGTATTACAGTAGTTATATTCTTGTATATAGGAGCAGTATTATAGTAGTTATATTCTTGTATATAGGAGCAGTATTATAGTAGTTATATTCTTGTACATAGGAGGCAGTATTACAGTAGTTATATTCTTGTACATAGGAGGCAGTATTATAGTAGTTATATTCTTATATATAGGAGCAGTATTATAGTAATTATATTCTTGTATATAGGGGGCAGTATTATGGTAGTTATATTCTTGTACATAGGAGCAGTATTATAGTAGTTATATTCTTGTATATAGGACAGTATTATAGTAGTTATATTCTTGTATATAGGAGGCAGTATTATAGTAGTTATATTCTTGTATATAGGAGACAGTATTATAGTAGTTATATTCTTGTATATACGAGCAGTATTATAGTAGTTATATTCTTGTATATAGGAGCAGTATTATATTAGTTATATTCTTGTATATAGGAGCAGTATTATAGTAGTTATATTCTTGTATATAGGGGTAGTATTATAGTAGTTATATTCTTGTATATAGGAGGCAGTATTATAGTAGTTATATTCTTGGATATAGGAGACAGTATTATAGTAGTTATATTCTTGTATATACGAGCAGTATTATAGTAGTTATATTCTTGTATATAGGAGCAGTATTATAGTAGTTATATTCTTTTTATATAGGAGCAGTATTATAGTAGTTATATTCTTGTATATAGGAGGCAGTATTATAGTAGTTATATTCTTGTATATAGGAGGCAGTATTATAGTAGTTACATTCTTTTATATAGGAGCAGTATTATAGTAGATATATTCTTGTACATAGAGGGCAGTATTATAGTAGTCATATTTTTGTACATAGGGAGCAGTATTATTGTAGTTGTTTTCCCACACATAATAATATATTAAACAATTTGCATAGAATTTTTATGAGGGAATTAGAGGATTGGGATGAATTTATCATTGTCAGGTGAGGAAACCTCATCATCTCTGTCTTTCTCTCTGTTGTGTGATCAGATAGACCTAATTCTCCACAGAAAAACATTGTGAGGCAAACTGATATCACCCATGTGTCACTGATCTGTCTGCCTGAACATCATAAAATGAGAGGATCACAGGGTCTGTCACCTACTATACAAATAATTGTCGGCATGTTTTGTGATCTGGGGTAACAGATGTGGCACAGCCCTGTAACAAAGCCTGAGTATGTGTGTGTGTGTGTATATATATATATATATATATATATATATATATATATATATATATATGATACACACAATGTAATCACTCCTAGCCTACACTGCTCCATGCTATGAAAGGTCAGTGCATCTTTCTACCTTGCAGATACATTTAATCAGAAGCCTCCCTGGAATCCTATTCATGAGGACACAATGCTGATCCTTCTCACTGGGAGGACACCCAGCATTGTTAAATGAAATATGCTCCGCTCTTTATCTAAAATCAGATTAAACCAGGTCAGGACAATAGACCAGTCACGTTTGCTGGAAATAAAACCACAAAGAGGGAAAGATGGAGTGTCAACTTCTGATATAAAAACCGAATATTACCATAGGTCATAATGTGAGGTCTCTATATCTGTCTGATGTCATTTGGTATATTCCATTAAAGAAATCATTCTATCTATCTATCTCATATCTATTTCATATCTATCTCATATCTATCCATCTCATATCTATCTATCTCATATCTATCTATCTCATATCTATCTATCTATCTCATATCTATCTATCTCACATCTGTATCTATCTCATATCTATCTATCTATCTCATATCTATCTCATATCTATCTATCTCATATCTATCTATCTCATATCTATCTATCTATCTCATATCTATCTATCTCATATCTATATATCTCATATCTATATCTATCTATCTCATATCTATCTATCTATCTCATATCTATCTATCTATCTATCTCATATCTATATATCTCATATCTATATCTATCTATCTCATATCTATCTATCTCATATCTATATATCTCATATCTATCTATCTCATATCTATCTATCTATCTCATATCAATCTATCTATCTCATATCTATCTATCTCATATCTATCTCATATCTATATATCTCATATCTATCTATCTCATATCTATATATCTCATATCTATCTATATCATATCTATCTATATATCTATCTCATATCTATCTATCTATCTATCTATTATCTATCTATCTCATATCTATCTATCTATCTATTATCTATCTATCTATCTATCTATCTCATATCTATCTCATATCTATCTCTTGATTTATCTATCTAAGTCATATCTATCTATCTCATATCTATCTACCTATCTCATATCTATCTATCTATCTATCTATCTATCTCATATCTATCTACCTATCTCATATCTATCTATCTCATATCTATCTATCGATCTATCTATCTATCTCATATCTATCTCAGATAGATAGATATGAGATAGATAGAAATGAGATAGATAGATATGAGATAGATAGATATGAGATAGATTGATAGATATGAGATAGATCGATAGATAGATATGAGATAGATATTACATAGATATGAGATAGATAGTTATGAGATAGATAGATAGATATGATATCTATCTATCTATCTCATATCTATCTATCTATCTCATATCTATCTATCTGTCTCATATCTATATATCTCATATCTATCTATCTGTCTCATATCTATCTATCTCATATCTATCTATCTCATATCTATCTATCTCATATCTATCTATCTATCTATCTCATATCTATCTATATCTATCTATTTCATATCAATATGTCATAACAAAGGATTCTTCTAGCCCAACACCTTTAAAGGGTTTGTATGGGAATATAAAATGTTTTCCATATCTTTGCTGTCTATGCACAATCCCTAATAGTGTCCACAGGCTGCATTGCTGTCGATGAGAGGATAAAATCAATAGTATTTTGCTTTATAGGCAATATAGACCGATACGTACAGCTGCACATGTATATCTGTATATGCCCGTTACATTGCAGGTGCAGTGAACATGTGAAAAGTAAGAAGCCCCCACAATTGGATCCTGGCAGTGGTTTACCACCACAATTTCCAAACCGTGTGAACGCCCCGCTGAACCTCATATATATCCGGCATTAGGAGAGATAGTCATCAATAGCTGACAGCTATCATATGTATGACCACCTTAAAGGGATACTCCGCTGGAAATAAAAAAAATGTAATCAACTGGTGCCAGAAAGTTAAACAGATTTTCAAATTAATTCTATTTAAAAATCTTAACCCTTCCAGTACTTATTAGCTGCTGTATACTACAGAAGTTCTTTTCTTTTTGAATTTCTTTCCAGTCTGACCACAGTGCTCTCTGCTGACACCTCTGTCCATGTCAGGAACTGTTTAGAGCAGGAGAAAAACCCCATAGCAAACATATGCTGCTCTGGACAGTTCCTGACATGGACAGAGGTGTCAGCAGAGAGCACTGTGGAAAGAACTAAACAACTTCCTCTGTAGTATACATCAGCTGATAAGTACTGGAAGTATTAAGATTTTTAAATAGAAGTCATTTACTAATCTGTTTAATTTTCTGGTACCAGCTGATTAAAAAAAAATAAAAAAATAAAATAAAAATCACCGGAGAACCCCTTTTTAAGGAGTAGTCCAGTGGTGACCCAGTGGTGAAAAACATATCCCCTATCCTAAGGATAGGGGATAAGTTGCAGATCGCGGGGGGTCCGACCGCTGGGGCCCCCTGCGATCTCCTGTACGGAGCCCCGACAGCCCGCGGGAAGGGGGCGTGTCGACCTCCGCACGAAGCGGCGGCCGACACGCCCCCTCAATACAACTCTATGGCAGAGCCGAAGCGCTGTCTTCGTCAATCTCCGGCTCTGCCATAGCGATGTATTGAGGGGGCGTGTCGGCCGATGCCTCGTCCGGGGGTCGACACCTGCTATCTGGCTGGAGAGCCTGGCCCCTGTACAGAGAGATCGCAGGGGGTCTCAGCGGTCGGACCCCCCGTGATCTCAAACTTATCCCCTATCCTTAGGATAGGGGATGCGTTTTTCACCACTGGACTACCCCTTTAAGGCTGGCCTTACACAATAGATAAGTGTCTCCCTATCCATCCTGTACACATGCACGCTCTGCTATGGCTGAGCACCTAAATATTCAATTAGGGAAAAAGGGGCAAGCCACTGCCAGACACCTGAGACACACGGAATCATCTGGCAGCATCTTATTTCCCCTTAGAAGAACATAAGCTGACATGTTGAAATCCAACCCCGCTCGACATCAGAGACCCCAACATACATTATAAGGTGGTCCGGTCTCATCATACTTGCTGAGTTTAGCCAACATTACTTTTAATGTACCAGTGGTATCCAAATTGCCACCCTCCAGCTGTTGCAAAACTACAAATCCCAGCATGCCCGGACAGCCAACGGCTGTCCGAGCATGCTGGGAGTTGTAGTTTTGCTACATCTGGAGGGACACAGTTTAGAAACCACTGCTCTACACATAAATCTGGATGTAAAAAATAAAATCAAAAATGCTGTAACAATGCCATTGGGTTATTTATATATATATATATATATATATATATATATATATATATATATATATATTTATTTATTTATTTTATTATTATTATTATTATTATTATTTTTACGGCCCATCATCCCCCTCTCCATCCATCACTTCCGATTTTTTTTTTTCCCGGAGTAACATTTTCCGCCGCTATCATGTTTTACCACAATACATATTTATAAATTTGATACATTTTTATCCCGCCCTCCCGTCTATCCCTTCAAATGTCACATTTTATTTTGCCATCCCTTGTTAAAAAAAAATTAAAAAATAAAATCTTCCCTTTCATCCGGGCCAAATACATGTTATTTATTACATCATGCCAGATCCCGATGTTCCTTGTCTCACTGATCACCCAGTATGAAGAAAATAAATAAATAAATAAAACATAAAAATATTTTTTTTAAATCCCAAGAAAAAAAGAAATGCATAAAAGTATCTATAAAAATCCCGTCTGCTTTTTATACTCCCGCTTAGCCGTTTCACATTTCAGAAATCGCTAATTTTCAATTAAAATTGTGATGTCAAAAATAAAAAAATAATTACAAAAAAAAACCTCTTCCAGGTGTCACATCTTGACGTGTACCAAATGGGCTTTTTAATTTGACGATTAATTTTGCCCTGTCTGCCAGACCGACTTTTTCGACGTGCGTGACAGCTTAACTAGCTTGTTTGCGGCTGTTTTCCCCCTGTTCAAAATACATGGAGTAAGTGCAGTTTTTTTTCATATGTATATGTGTGTATATATATATATATATATATATAAATATATATATATATATATATATATATATATATATATATATATATCTTATATAGAAAAAGAGAAGGCCTGACTCACTGACTCATCAACGCCTAAACCCTTGGACCTAGAAACCTGAATTTTTGCTCAGGTGTTTTTAAGACGTAGACGAGGAATAAGAGAGGATTTTTCGAAATTCCACCCTTAAGGGGGTGAAAAAAGGGTTGTTTTTTTTTTTTCTTAAAGTCCCATACAAGTCTATGGGAAATATATGTTCCCACATACCTTTCATACGGCTGAAGATATTTCAATACCTGGTACACATATTACGGGTCGGGATATGAGGACGGAATGGGAGGTTGAGATAGCAGGTCGAAATAGGAGGTTGAGCTAGGAGGACGGGATGATCAGTATAGGAGGTCGTGATAGGAGGTCGGGATAGGAGGTCAAGATAGGAGGATGGTATATGAGGTCGAGATAAGAGGACAGGATAGGAGGTCGGGATAGAAGTTCGGGATAGGAGATCGGGATTGGAGGTCGAGATAGGAGGTCGAGATGGGAGGTCGATATAGGAGGACGGGATAGGACTTCGAGATAGGAGGACGGGATGGCCGGGATAGGAGGTCGAGATAGGAGGACGGGATAGGAGGTCGAGATAGGAGGACGCGATAGGAGGACGGGATAGGAGGTCGGGATTGGAGGTCAAGATAGGAGGTCGGAGATAGGAGGATGGTATATGAGGTCGAGATAAGAGGACAGGATAGGAGGTCGGGATAGAAGTTCGGGATAGGAGATCGGGATTGGAGGTCGAGATAGGAGGTCGAGATGGGAGGTCGATATAGGAGGACGGGATAGGACTTCGAGATAGGAGGACGGGATGGCCGGGATAGGAGGTCGAGATAGGAGGACGGGATAGGAGGTCGAGATAGGAGGACGCGATAGGAGGACGGGATAGGAGGTCGGGATTGGAGGACGAGATAGGAGGTCGATAAAGGAGGACGGGATAGGAGGACAGGATAGGATGTCGGGATAGGATGTCGGGATAGGAGGTCGGGATAGAAGGTCGGGATAGGAGGTCGAGATAGGAGGACAGGATGGTCGGGATAGGAGGTCGAGATAGGTCGGGATAGGAGGACGGGATATGAGGATGGGATAGGAGGTCGGGATAGGAGATAAGAGGATGGGATTTGAGGATGGGATATGAGGACTGTTGACAGTATATAAGCAGCACGAGAAGGCGGGTTCCCCTATGCGCAGACTCGGTAAAAGTCCTCAAAGGATGTCGATCTTCAATTCCATGAAACAGCAGATGTAATGTTTCGGGTTGTTTTGGATGCCTGTAGACTTTACCCAGAGCGGCCTCATTACTATAGGATTGTAAAAAGTAGATCTATGTTACCCCAAATTTGACGCGAGCGAAGCCGCAGGCAAAACCTAGTATATATATATATATATATATATATATATATATATATATATATATAGTTTTTTTGTTTTCATTTTGTTTTCTTCATTCAAAAGCATTCCCTCTGAATAAACAGAAAAAGAGTATGATCGTTAGACAACTGGCGCACCGGAGACCGCCGCTCCGACGATGCATATTTATGGAGGTGTCAGTCTCATTTCTTAAAAAAGATTTACTTTACGTTCAGCCGGGAATAAATTACCACCCACCTTTACCAATATTCAAAAAGTCATAAAATATTTATGAAGCTGGCTGTAATAAAAAAAAGCATCATGTCATTTTACAAAAATGTGTAATTTAAGGATTAGTCTGGTGGGCTCACTTATTTTTGGTGTGGGGGGGGGGGGGTGGATGATGGGAGGAAACATTGCTGGTGCTAGGTGTAGGGAGATATGAATTGTCTTAGGCATAGGCAGTGGGGTATAAGAGTTAAAGGGGTATTCCAGGATTTTTTTTTTATTTGACTATGCTACAGGGGCTGTAAAGTTAGTGTAGTTGATAATATAGTGTCTGTATCTGTGTGTGACGGTTTTCTCACAATTCTTCTGTGATTTTCACCCCAATATTTATTTTTAACAGCATACAAAATGACTGTTGTCTCGGATTTTTCCCAGCTTGCAATGCGGCCGAGACCTGACATCACTAGTCAGCTGATGACAGGGAGCCTGTCTGCTTCAATGGGTGGAGGGATCAATCTGCAACTAATGCAACAGGTGTAGGCACCCTGATTAAAAACCACAGGTCTTTTGTTTCAATGGGTGGGGTGGCTGATGTGTGAGAGGGAGGAAAATGGCATTGTGGGATTTGAAGTAAAAAAAACATAAGTCAAACAGGAAATACAAGTTCACAAAAAGCTAGCCACAGTGTTATGTTAATCTCACAACATAGCCATTTAGCCCCAAGACAAGCGCAGATCCTTCCTAAGCATGTCCATTACTGCCTGCCAGGTACACACTAAAATCACCTTATGGTGGAGAACCCCTTTAAGCCAGGCCTAGGGCAGCACAAAATGTAAATACACCCCTGTATGGGGCCCTTGAAGAGAGTGGACCCTGTTCTGGTCCTTTTCCATTGTCTATTGGTAAGAAGCTGTGCCGAACTCCTCTCTCCATGATACTGTATTGTGCGCAAATTAATGGAGGTGGGTAATGGCCAATGGGTCATGGAAAGCAAAGGGAACAAACACTAGACCTTTCTATCCTGGAGGGCAAAATTAGATGCCATAGTAGGTGGCCCATTTTGATATTTGCTTTATATCAAAATGTTCCTAAGATGTCAGCAGAGAGCACTGTGCTCGTGATGTCAGCAGAGAGCACTGTGTTCCAAAAAGAAAAGAATTTCCTCTGTCGTATCCAGCAGCTAATAAGTACTGGAAGGATTAATATTTTTTAATAGAAGTCATTTACAAATCTGTTTAACTTTCTTGGACCAGTTGATTAAAAAAAAAAAGTTTTCCACCAGAGTACCCCTTTAAACAGGGATACAGAGTGCCTGTTTGTATATTTTGTATTTTTTTTTTACATTTAAAATGTTTTATCTCTTTTTAAAGATAATGATTTAAATAAAATAATAAAAAGTGTAAATTTAAAGGGGTAGCCCAGGCAAAAGCTTTTATATATATATCAACTGGCTCCGCAAAGTTAAACAGATTTGTAAATTACTTCTATTAAAAAAAATCTTATTCCTTCCAATAGTTATTAGCTTCTGAAGTTTTCTGTCTAACTGCTCAATGATGATGTCACGTCCCGGGAACTGTGCATGATGGGAGAATATCCCCATAGGAACTGCACAGCTCCCGGGGCGTGAGTCATCAGAGAGCAGTTAGACAGAAAACAACAACTCAACTTCAGAAGCTAATAACTATTGGAAGGATTAAGATTTTTTAATAGAAGTAATTTACAAATCTGTTTAATTTTCCGGAGCCAGTTGATATATATATATATATATATATATATATATATATATATATATATATATTATATATATATATATATATATATGTATATATATATATATATAAAAGTTTTGGCCTGGAATACCCCTTTAACCATTATTTCCAAAAACAGTCATCCATGTCAGGGTAAGTGGCAAGAAAGATAATACTTGTCCCTAGTCACCTCCACTTTATAAAATGCCACCCTAGGCCTGGGCCTTGTTGGCCTAGATAAAAATACAGGGCTGGCCCCAGGGGTCAAATCCTGGGAAAAAAAAGTGTGGGAACTCACCCAAGATTTCCAGTCAAGTTGTGGTCCTGCAGGACTCCTGCTAATGGGAACAGTGATCCTGCTGTGGAAAAAGTGCAGGAACTCAGTTCCCATGCATTCCTGCAGGACTTGAGCCCTGGCTGGCCCCATAGCAGCCTCGTGGTCTACCACCATGGTACATTCGCCCTTGAGTGTAGGACACGTTTCTCCTACTGGTTCAGTGGTTAAAAAAGAGTTGAGATCTGTTTTTGAAGTTTGTCTAAGATTCTGAACCCAACAGTGATCTTCAACCTGCGGACCTCCAGATGTTGCAAAACTACAACTCCCAGCATGCCCGGACAGCCGTTGGCTGTCCGGGCATGCTGGCAGTTGTAGTTTTGCAACATTTGGAGGTCCGCAGGTTGAAGACCACTGGATAGGAGGTAATACTCACGTGTCCCTGCCGCTCCGGACCCGTCACCGCTGCCCTGGTTGTCGCTCCATCGCTGTCGCTGCGTCCCCGGGGCGTCCCCGATGCTCCGGACATCTTCTTCCCCGGGATCCACGCCCTCCGTTGCCGTCATAACGTCGCTACGCACGCCGCTTCTATTGGATGACGGGACGGCGTGCACGACGACTTGATGACGACGAAGGAGAGCGCTGGCCATGCAGGGGATCCCGGCACGGAGCAGACACCGAGGAAGCAGGTAACGTCCCTCCCGGTGTCCTGTAAGCTGTTCGGGATGCCGCGATTTCACCGCGGCGGTCCCGAACAGCCCGACTGAGCAGCCGGGTTAGTGTTATTTTCGCTTTAGCTTTGATCAACGCTTCTGAAGGGTTAATACAGGGCATCACCGCGATCGGTGTATTAGCGGGGGGTCCCGGCCGTTGATGGCTGCAGGTATTCGCCGTATAAGACGCACCAACTTTTCCCCCCCAGTTTTGGGGAAGAAAAAGTGCGTCTTATACGGCGAATAATATGGTTAAATATATATATATGTATATATATATATATATATATATATATATATATATAATACATCCTTGGACTGCATCGTTGGGGCTCCTTGGACATAGTCCTGATCCTTCAAAATATACTGAATATTTAAATGACACCAGAGCTTTAGTGTACAAATGCTTCTTGTTCTTTCTTTTTTGCGATGTAACACTCTAGTGCTGAATTTCTTTACATTTCTAATCTATTCATGTGTTGCACCCTGCCCGGGTCCTCATATGTCTTGACTCCATCCAATGTTGGTGCAGTGTCCAATATAATTGCTTCTTCCCATAGAAGGCGTATGGGTTGATGCATGCAAAGCCGTGATGAACCCAGATGGGCCATGTATTGGGAAATGGAGATTAAAGGGGTATTCCAGGAAAAACTATTTTTTTATATCAACCGGCTCCAGAAAGTTAAACAGATTTGTAAAATACTTCTATTAAAAAATCTTAATCCTTTCAATAATTATCAGCTGCTGAAGTTGAGTTGTTGTTCTCTGGCAACAGTGCTCTCTGCTGACATATCTGCTTGTCTCGGGAACTGCACAGCGTAGAAGAGGTTGCTATGGGGACACGTTCCCGAGACACGTGTCATCAGAGAGCACTTAGACAGAAAAGAACAACTCAACTTCAGCAGCTCATAAGTACTGAAAGGATTAAGATTTTTTTAATAGAAGTAATTTACAAATCTGTTTAACTTTCTGGAGCCAGTTTATATATATAAAAAAAATGTTTTTCCTGGATAGCCCCTTTAACCTCTTAAGGACCCATAACGTATGCATACGTCATCACACCCTGGGTCTTAAGGACCAATGACGTATGCATACGTCATGGTCTTTTCCTGGTCTCTGCCGCTCACCCGGCGGAGATTGGAAGCGGTTCCCTGCTGAAATCCTTCAGCAGGGATCCAGGGCAAACGCCGAGGGGGGCCATGTAGGCCCCCCATGTTGGCGATCGCCGCAAATCGCAAGGGAAATCGCCCTTGCGATCTGCGGCGATACCGGGCTGATCGGGTCTCTGGGACCCGACCGCCCGGTAATTTTGCATGATCCCGGCTGTCACAGACAGCCAGGACCATGCTGAAGACTAGGAGCGAGGTGGCAAGCCTGCCACCTCCTCCGATCCTCTGTGATTCTTCGGTTAGTTAACCGAACAATCGCAGGAGGGGGGGGCGGTTACTTCCTCCCGTCCTGCCCGGCCCCTGGAAGTCCGGAGAGGACGGGAGGAAGACCGGAGGACACGGTGGGGGACGGGGGAGTGCTGGGGACCGGCCCCGGTACTTACCTCGTCCCTGAAGACCCAGATCCCAGCGATGAAGACGGCGGCGGCGGCGACAGGTGAGTGGATCTTCAGCCGCGGTCGGGCCCTTTACAGCAATGCACGTCGCCGTAAAGCGACATGCATTGCTGTATTGGGACCCTGTATACTACAACTCCCAGCATGCCCAGACAGCCCTTGGCATCTGGGCATGCTGGGAGTTGTAGTTTTGCAACATCTGGAGGTCCACAGTTTGGAGACCACTGTGCCCTTCCAGATGTTGCAAAACTACACATCCTCAGCATGCCCTTACTGTCCAGGCATGCTGGGAGTTGTAGTTTTGCAACATCTGGAAGGGCACAGATTGGGAACCACTGTATTAGTGGTCTGCAAACTGTAGTCCTCCAGATGTTGCAAACTACAACTCCAAGCATGCTGGGAGTTGTAGTTCGGCAACATCTGACTCTAAAGATGTTGCCGAACTACTACTTCCAGCATGCCTGAGAATGCTGGGAGTTGTGGTTTTGCAACAACAGGAGGCACACTGGTTGGGAAACATTGTCTGTTTCCTAACTCAGTGTTTCCCAACCCGTGTGCCTCCAGCTGTTGAAAAACTATAACTACCAGCATGCACTGATAGACTGTGCATGCTGGGAGTTGTAGTTTTGCAACAGCTGGAGGTCCCCCCCCCCCCCCCCCCTGTGAATGGGCAGGGGCTTACAGTGAGTATCAGGCTGCAAGTTTGCGATGCAGCAAATTTTGCGCGGCAGCTCAAACTCGCAGCGGGAAAATCGCTGTAACCCCCCGCCAGTGTGACTGTACCCTAAAAACACTACACTACACTAACGCAAAATAAAATAAAAAGTAAAAAACACTACATATACACATACCCCTACACAGCCCCCCTCCCCTCCCCAATAAAAATGAAAAACGTCTGGTACGCCACTGTTTTCAAAATGGAGCCTCCAGCTGTTGCAAAACAACAACTCCCAGTATTGCCGGACAACCGTCGACTGTCCAAGCATGCTGGGAGTTTTGCAACAGCTGGAGGCACCCTGTTTGGGAATCACTGGCATAGAATACCCCTATGTCCACCCCTATGCAAATCCCTAATTCAGGCCTCAAATGCACATGGCGCTCTCACTTTGGAGCCCTGTCGTATTTCAAGGTAACAGTTTAGGGCCACATATGAGGTATCGCCGTACTTGGGAGAAATTGCCTAACAAATTTTGGGGGGCTTTTTCTCCTTTCACCCCTTATGAAAAGGTGACGTTGGGGTCTACACCAGCATGTTAGTGTAAAAAAATAAATTTTTTACACTAACATGCTGGTGTTGCCCTATACTTTTCATTTTGACAAGAGGTAAAAGGGAAAAAAGCCCCCCAAAATTTGTAATGCAATTTCTCCTGCGCAAAGTGCTCTGGGGGCGCACAACAAGGTCCAGAAGGGAGAGTGCACCATGAACATTTGAGGTGATTTGCACAGGGGTGGCTGATTGTTACAGCGGTTTTGACAAACGCAAAAAAACAAAACCCCACATGTGACCCCATTTCGGAAACTACACCCCTCACGGAATGTAATGAGGGGTGCAGTGAGAATTTACACCCCACTGGTGTCTGACAGATCTTTGGAACAGTGGGCTGCGCAAATTAAAAATTTTGTACAGCCCACTGTTCCAAAAAATCTGACAGACACCAGTGGGGGGGTAAATGCTCACTGTACCCCTTGTTACATTCCTCAAGGGGTCTAGTTTCCAAAATGGTATGCCATGTGGGGGTTATTTTGCTGTTCTGGCACCATAGGGGCTTCCTAAATGCGACATGCCCCCCGAGCAAAATTTGCTCTCAAAAAGCCAAATATGACTCCTTCTCTTCTGAGCATTGTAGTTCGCCCGTAGTGCGCTTCAGGTCAACTTATGGGGTACCTCCATACTCAGAAGAGATGGGGTTACAAATTTGGGGGGGTATTTTCTGCTATTAACCCTTGCAAAAATGTGAAATTTGGGGGAAACACACATTTTATTGAAATTTTTTTTAAATTTTTTTACATATGCAAAAGTCGTGAAACACCTGTGGGGTATTAAGGCTCACTTTATTCCTTGTTACGTTCCTCAAGGGGTATAGTTTCCAAAATGGTATGCCATTTGTTTTTTTTTCCTGTTCTGGCACCATAGGGGCTTCCTAAATGCAACATGCCCCCCAAAAACCATTTTAGAAAAACGTACGCTCCAAAATCCCCTTGTCGCTCCTTCCCTTCTGAGCCCTCTACTGTGCCCGCCGAACACTTTACATAGACATATGAGGTATGTGCTTACTCGAGAGAAATTGGGCTACAAATAGAAGTATACATTTTCTCCTTTTACCCCTTGTAAAAATTCAAAAATTGGGTCTACAAGAACATGCGAGTGTAAAAAATGAAGATTGTGAATTTTCTCCTTCACTTTGCTGCTATTCCTGTGAAACACCTAAAGGGTTAAAATGCTGACTGAATGTCATTTTGAATACTTTGGGGGGTGCAGTTTTTATAATGGGGTCATTGTGGGGTATTTCTAAGATGAAGACCCTTCAAATTCACTTCAAACCTGAACTGATCCCTGAAAAATTGTGATTTTGGAAATTCTGTGAAAAATTGGAAAATTGCTGCTGAACTTTGAAGCCCTCTGGTGTCTTCCAAAAGTAAAAACTCGTAAATTTTATGATGCAAATATAAAGTAGACATATTGTATCTGTGAATAAAAAAAAAATATTTGGAATATCCATTTTAATTACAAGCAGAGAGCTTCAAAGTTAGAAAAATGCAACATTTTCAAATTTTTCATCAAATTTGGGGATTTTTCACCAAGAAAGGATGCAAGTTACCAAAAAAATTTTACCACTAAGGTAAAGTAGAATATGTCACGAAAAAACTGTCTCGGAATCAAAGTGATAACTAAAAGCATTCCAGAGTTATTAATGTTTAAAGTGACAGTGGTCAGATGTGCAAAAAATGGCCGGGTCCAAAGGTGTAAAATGGCTGGGTCCTTAAGGGGTTAAGGAGTAAGTGATACTTTTTAAAAACAGTAATAGAGGCAGAACCTAGAGATACAATGGCTTCCTATGAGGGTGGCTCCATGATTGAAATGACCTATTCATGGCTTCCAACTCCCATAAATATCACCAGGTCTGAATACACGGCTCGAACCATAGCACTTTTCGGAAAATTGGTCAGAAATAGGCGGTTGGGCTTACCATTAACTCCTACCATATCATTAAAGGGGTTACTCCGGTGCTCAGTGTTTGGAACAAACTGTTCCAAATGCTGGAGCCGAATTCGGGGGCTTGTGACGTCATTGCCCCGCTCCCATGACGTCACACCCGGCCCCTCAATGCAAGTCTATGGGAGGGGGCGTGACGGCAAAGCCGTGATGAACCCAGATGGGCCATGTATTGGGAAATGGAGATTAAAGGGGTTTTCTGCTTCCCTGCCTTCCGGAGCTCCGTTTGCAGCGTCCGGAAGTTCATTACTCTGAACGATGTGTGCGGGCTTCTGTGTTCGCGGCCCCCCTTCGTGACGTCATGCCCGCCCCCTCAACGAAAGTCAATGGGAAGGGGGTCTGACAGACTTCACGAGGGGGCGGGCGTGACGTCATGAGGGGGCGGTCGTGAACAAGGAATCCCGCACACAGCGTTCGGAGTAATGAACTTCCGGGCGCTGCGAGCGGAGCTCCGAAAGGCAGGCCAGCGGACAACCCCTTTAAGGAGTAAGTGATACTTTTTAAAAACAGTAATAGAGGCAGAACCTAGAGATACAATGGCTTCCTATGAGGGTGGTTCCATGGTTGATTGGACCTATTCATGGCTTCCAACTCCCATAAATATCACCAGATCTGAATACACAGCTCGAACCATAGCACTTTTTGGAAAATAGGTCAGAAATAGGCGGTTGGGCTTACCATTAACTACTACCATACCCTTAAGATTGCTATTGGCCAACTATGCTCATTCAAAAAGAGACCTCATCGAAATGCCCTATTAATACTACTGGTGTCTTCTTATATGGTCAAGGAGCATTAGAACTCCCTCAGTCTTAAAGGGGTACTACTACCGTGGAAAACTTTTTTTTAAGCAACTGGCACCAGAAAGTTAAACAGATTTGTAAATTAATTCTATTAAAAAATCTTAATCCTTCTAGTACTTTTTAGTGCCTGTATACAACAGAGGAAATGTTTATCTTTTTGAATTTCTCTTATGTCACGACCACAGTGCTCTCTGCTGACCTCTGCTGTCCATTTTAGGAACTGTCCAGAGCAGCATATGTTTGCTATGGGGATTTTCTTCTGCTCTGGACAGTTCCTAAAATGAACAGCAGAGGTCAGCAGAGAGCACTGTGGTCATGACATAAGAGAAATCCAAAAAGATAAACATTTCCTCTGTAGTATACAGCCCCTAAAAAGTACTAGAAGGATTAAGATTTTTTTTATAGAAGTAATTTACAAATCTAACATTTAAAATAAGGTGCAGCTCACAACAGAAGGACCGAGGTAATTAAAGCTATAGCCGGACCCCACCGGCAGCAAAATAAAAATATAGTCAAAGTAAGAGCTTATACCTCTAGGACCTCACCAACCTAGGTGCATAATGATGGAGGAGGAAATAAATTAAAATATAACAGCGTTACTCATATAACATTTTAATTAAATATAAATAAAATATATGTTATGGACAAATTTACACATTAAATTGGCACTGTTAGATGATAATCCCACTGGGCCCTAGTGGGGTATCAAAGAATTATTGGAATAGATATTGAGATGGATAATATCCAATAATCAAATGGATAGTGTCCAATAATCTAGTATTCCAGTGTGTCTGAAGGAAAAAGTCCGTTAGTCCGCAAACTAACGAAAGAAAAGCCCGTTTTGTGACAGAGTGAGTCACTTAAAAAATAAAGTCAATCTCCAGATATAATATACAAATGGTGTTAAACTAGTTCTCACCACTGCTTCTGGCGGCGATGATCCTTTGTTGTGTATCACAGTCCCGTACTCCTCTCGTGCTCCGATGGCAGGGGGCACAGCAGTCTCACGTCTCCCTTGCAGCCCAGTGATGGTCCGTGCCGCAGGCTCCGATGGCAGGGGGGGCGCAGAGTGATGGTACGTGCCGCAGGCTCCGATGGCAGGGGAGCGCGATGTGATATTCAGTGCTGTAAGCTGCTCTTGCTCACCGGCTGTCTCTTGGTGGTATTGGTCTGACACTCCGGCAAGAGTGTCAGTCAGCACGGGAGCATAAGTGATTCTATCGGCAGCGGTGCGTTCGGGAGCGGTGGCAGTCCGGGGATGGCGTCCCACGTGGAAGCTTTGGCTGCGGGAGATGTAGGCTGTGAAATATGGTTAGAGGTAAGGTTGCCGCCAGGCAGGGCGGAATAGACTGATAAGCTGGATTAACTCCTCTGTTGCCGGGACTTGTAGGTTTGTCGACGGACACTGGTAGTAGTTGTATGAACAGTGCCAAACACCTAAACGCGTTTTGGGATGCTGGGAATTGCGATCCTCCGACCCTTCCTCAGTAGAAATGTGTATGTCATATACATTTCTACTGAGGAAGGGGTCGGAGGATCGCAATTCCCAGCACCCCGAAACGCGTTTAGGTGTTTGGCACTGTTCATACAACTACTACCAGTGTCCGTCGACAAACCTACAAGTCCCGGCAACAGAGGAGTTATTCCAGCTTATCAGTCTATTCCGCCCTGCATGCCGGCAACCTTACCTCTAACCATCTTTCACAGCCTACATCTCCCGCAGCCAAAGCTTCCACGTGGGACGCCATCCCCGGACTGTCCACTGACGCCATCCCCGGACTGTCCACCGCTCCCGAACGCACTGCTGCCGCTAGAATCACTTACGCTCCCGTGCTGACTTACACTCTTGCCGGAGTGTCAGACCAATACCCCCAAGAGACAGCCGGTGAGCAAGTGCAGCTTACAGCACTGAATATCACATTGCGCTCCCCTGCCATCGGAGCCTGTGGCACGGACTATCACTCTGCGGCCCCCCGGCCATCGGGGCTGCAGGGGAAACGTGAGACTACCGTGCCCCCTGCCATCGGAGCACGAGAGGAGTACGGGACAGTGATACACAACAAAGGATCATCGCCGCTAGAAGCAGTGGTGAGAACTAGTTTAACATCATTTGTATATTATATCTGGAGATTGACTTTATTTTTTAAGTGACTCACTCTGTCACAAAACGGGCTTTTCTTTCGTTAGTTTGCGGACTAACGGACTTTTTCCTTCAGACACACTGGAATACTAGATTATTGGACACTATCCATTTGATTATTGGATATTATCAATCTCAATATCTATTCCAATAATTCTTTGATACCCCACTAGGGCCCAGTGGGATTATCATCTAACAGTGCCAATTTAATGTGTAAATTTGTTCATAACATATATTTTATTTATATTTAGTTAAAATGTTATATGAGTGACGCTGTTTTATTTTAATTTATTTCCACCTCCATCATTATGCACCTAGGTTGGTGAGGTCCTAGAGGTATAAGCCATTACTTTGACTAATTTACAAATCTGTTTAACTTTCTGGCACCAGTTGATTTAAAAAAAAAAAGTTTTCCACGGTAGTACCCCTTTAAGGGCTTGGGTGCAACTGCAAACTCTGCACCTCCTATATATTTGGGGACAATTGGAATCTCCAATACATGTGCTGACATAGAAAAGGGCCCCTTCATTCTAGAGATTGCCGGTGGTTCCCCCAAGGTTTCGATCAAGTTGACTCAATCTTGACTCAAGGACCATGCGAATGCATTTCATGCAATATCGCAATTCATTTTGCTAGGAATACACATATGCATTATGCATTCATGATGGGTGGTCTAATGGGTGGTGCGAATTTTCCCAAGAATGTGGTCTCCATGGTCAACAATGTCACAAGGAAGCAGAAAAAGGAAAGTAAGGAGTGTGCTGGTGTCAGTCAGCTCTCCCGAAAGCCATCTTATTTTTTATCTTTGCCATGAGACCCCTCATCTTTTCTTTATCCTACTGTTCATGAGTGGAAAATGCAACTTTACTCAAAGAAGGAATAATACATCTCCAAGGCAGAGCAAACTAATATTTCCTGTTTTCTTATTATTCTTGGGGGCATCCCCCACCACATTAATTTAATCTTAGTTCCATGAAAATTAATTTCCAGTAGAGTCCCATGGATAAGATTAATACACCACCCCGGCAGCCCGGCTTCACAATGCGGGGTGAGTAGTCTTAAGTCATGTCGCACGAAAATATTGTGAATATATTTTGCCTCTCCGAGATGTTTCAACGCAAAAGGGGGGGAAAAGAATAAGAGTTATTGCCGTCTTAAACCGGGATCTTGCAATAACTCTGTAGACCGCTGGCTCCGGGCCATTGGAGGATTGAATTCATTCTGAATAGGCTAACTTCTTTAAAGTGCCGTGCAAGTTAATGGCTTTCCGTTTTTCAAATTTAAGGGAAATCTATACTGCTTCCCTTTTTTTATGGCTTATTATGATTGGATAATCAAACATAGCTATTATATCCCGCACAAAAAAAATGAGCTCAAGAGATAGCAAAACAGTGACAATATAAGCAAATTGTCGGTGACAATTGAATACAAATATAAACCTCTGAAAAATAATGTCTTCGTTTCTATTCTATTTTTTTTTTTTTTTTTGCTGTATGCTATCAGTCCGTCTGTTGTTTCTTCGGGAAATAGGCCTGTTTGTTTTGCCGTTCAATCTCCTCGGTTGCCTTCGTGCAGAGTTTTATGATAATAGTTCCCTCAATGGGTAGAACAATGAGTTCCTTAGAACTTGCTCGGATTCGTGGAGTTTTTGACTCTGTTATGCACGCGCAATTAACTTCCGAGCTGCAAATTGTAAAAATTCTATTTAATTTTCTACAAGGGATTCGTACGAAACAACGCGGCCCAATGAGGATGTGTTTTTTTTTGTTTTTTTTTACCCGTCGGCTCGGATGACAAAAATGTGTTCAATGTAATCGGGGTCATTAAACAAATGGCAATCTTGGCAGACAATAGCGGATCTCTTTAGAATGTTTTGCATTTTTGGGGATGTTTTAAGTAGTGTTGAGCGCGAATATTCGAAATGCGAATCTTTACCGCAAATATCGGCACTTCGCGATTTCGCGACTATTTAGAATATAGTGATATATATTCGGAATGACGAATATACGTGTTTTTTTAATGCACATATTTATGCGAATATCGGCACTTCCAGACTGGACACTAGTGTTGAGCATGAATATTCATAATGCAAACTTTTATCGTGAATATCGGCACTTCGCAAAATTTCGCAAATATTTAGAATAAAGTGCAAATTCTATGCTAATTTTTCTTTTTCGCATGGAAAAAAAAGTGAGCGAACATAGCGAATCTGCGAATTTCGCAAACATAGGACAAATAATAGTAAATATATTTGCGAAATATCGCCAATTCGAATATGGCCCCTGCCGCTCATCACTAATTTTTAGAAGATAAAGTAGAAAAGTTAGCCATATACATACAATAGCTGCTCACCCGACAACCCCCGCCCCCCCTTGCTCTCTCGTATATGTGGGAGAGCTACTGCCGGATATGTCTAGCCCCATGTTATTTACCTGTGAGTAAAAGAATTGGGCATGTTAAGATCCAGCTGCCCAATCTTCATCTACCCATCATAGGCCATCATACACCTGAAATGGTTGGGCTTTCTATCACAATTGGTAGGTTTGTCTGACACTAATCTAATGTGTTTGGCTTAAGACAAGGTTAATGGAGAAGTCTCAGACAAAAAAAACAAGTTAAACATCGAGGGGGGTCCGCCATCTGGGCCCCCCCATGATCTCCTATACGGAGCCCCGGCTTAACCCTGGAGCGGTGTGTCACAACCCCTGCCCGAAGCAGCGGCTGCCATGTACCCCTCCATATATCTCTATGGGAAGGCCAAAGATAGCCAAATGGGCATGACAGCCTCCCCTTCAGGCAGGGGTCGTGACACACCACTCCCAGGGAGAGCCGGAGCTCCCTACAGGAGATTGCGGGAGGCGCTAGCGTTCAGACCCCCTGAGATCTAAAACTCTTATAGGGGATACATTTTTTGTATGACATATCTCCTTTAATGTTCAATGTTTGTTGGGGGAGGGGGGGGGGGGTCATCAGGACTTCTCCAATAACAAAAATTAGATTCTCTATAATCCAATAAAGGTCCAGAAGCATGAACAAATTCCCATAGCAAACCCCTCCTGCTCTAGGCACTTCCTGACACAAACAGAGGTGTCAGCAGAGAGCACTGTGGTCGGACTGGAAAGAACTACAGAACTTCCTCTGAAGCATACAGCAGCTGATAAGGACTGGTAGGGTTATGATCTTTAAATAGAAGTAATTTACAAATCTGTATTCCTTTTTGGCACCAGAGTAGAAAATAGAGAGTACCCCTACTCTATTGAGTGAATGCCCATAAGTGTGTGAAACCTGGGCCTATCAGAGGATCCTTTGCTAATCTGGTGTGCCAGTATGACTTTGGGGTGTCTGTATCCACCATATTGGGATTAACAAAACTTTTGAGCTGTATATACTCTTTATACTGTGGTGTCCCGGCACCGTATTGCATCCAGTACCTAGTGTAGAGGTCCCCAAAGTCAGAGTAACTACGTTCAGGTAGGGTTCCTCAGGTGGGACAGCCCCTAGTCGCCTCTCCTTAAGTTTAATTTCTATATTAATAAATGTATATATTAGTAATTCTATCTATATTGTATAGGAATGTATGGTACTTACCTTGTTCAGCGTCGCAGGACCTTCGGTCATGTGACCAGGTTAGTAACCTCTATGGTATGTTGCAGGACCTTAGGAGGTCCTTGGGTCACGTGTTACCCAGGATTCTCTGTAATGGTGATTGACATTCGTATGGACCAATTAGCGTTAGTCCAGCCCCTGCCCATATAAGGGAGCTGCGTCCAATTATCGCTCTCTTAGGTTGCTGCTCTCGTGGATACCGGACTAACAGGACGGTGCTACGCAACTTTCTAAGACACGCTAGGCCTCAAAACCTACGGCCTCAGCAGAACCAAAAATCATGAGTCTTATACTAATTCCTGCTAATACTAGCCTGACTACTGGACCGCAACTAATTCCCCTAAATCCAGTGGAGCAGCGCAATAGTCTAGAGATACTTAAAGCTAAAGTCCCAACCATTGTCAATCTCCAAAAGGAAGCTGTATTGATGAGAGACTGTTATGTTGTTGAAGTATACGGAAAATCTTCAGTAAAGTTAACTCTGTTTACAGAAGCTTTCCGGTTGTGGACAATCCATTATTACTATCTACCTAAACTCAGTATCATCTACCTCCCTATCGTTCCTGGGAAGGGCGGCGGTAGGAAAAGCTTTATTGAGGAGCCCTCACCCTGGCATCACGAATAGCAAGGGTTAACAAGCACCCTTTATTACCTGCACAGCTACACTCCCCATACCCTACACCCCTCAAGCTACCAAGCTATTTAGACCCATGTTTGTACAGTGCTAGGTAGGCCCTCCATTGTACATAAAAATACCGTATTTATCGGCGTATAACACGCACTTTTTAGGCAAAATTTTTTAGCCTAAAGTCTACCTGCGTGTTATACGCCGATAAGCCGCTGCAGTTCAATGATTTAAAGCGGGCGCTTTAAATCAATAAACTGCAGCGGCTTTGCAGGTGCAGAGACCGCCAGCGCTGCCGGCTTCTCTGCCCCTGCCTGTCCTGGGGTCTAGAGCCCTGCTGCCAGCCCTTCTCTCTCCCTGGCTATCGGTGCCGCTACCCATTCTCTCCCCCTGACTATCGGTGCCGGCGCCCCATTGCCGGCGCCGATAGCCAGGGGGAGAGAAGCGGCGCCGGCAATGGGGCAGCGGCGCCGACAAACAGTCGTCATTGCGCCGCGCAATGACGTCGTCATTGCACCGCGCCGTGCAGCGCATAGCAACGACTCAGGGGACGCACACCGGAGGCCTGAAGCAGCGCCGACCCGACCCCGGCAACAGGTAATTATGCAACCGGGGATGGGGGGAGTCAACAGGGCAGCGGCGCCGGCAATGGGTGCCGCTGCCCCTTCTCTCCCCCTGGCTATCGGCGCCGCTGCCCCATTGCCGGCGCCGCTTCTCTCCCCCTGGCTATCGGCGCCGGCAATGGGGTGCCGGCACCGATAGTCAGGGGGAGAGAACGGGCAGCGGCGCCGTTAGCCAGGGGGAGAGAAGCGGCGGCAGCAGGGCTCTAGACCCCAGGAAAGGCAGGGGGAGAGAAGTGGGCAGTGATGGCCTCTCTCCCCCTGCCTTTCCTGGGGGTGTATCGGGGTATACGCATGCACACACACGCTCCATCATTTTACCATGGATATTTGGGTAAAAAACTTTTTTTACCCAAATATCCTTGGTAAAATGAGGGTGCGTGTTATAGGCCGATAAATACGGTATATAGACACCCAATAAGTGCCTTACAATCCTTGAAAAATAACAATTGATTAAGGAATTGTTTGTATAATATGAGCTTCTACGTGAGACCACGGTCTAAATTTGGGGAAGATATGCTGCCACTTGGATGAAGACTAGCGGACTTCAGCCTTCTAGTAGATTCTGAGAGTCCTAAGTTACTTTACAAGTTTATTATCCACCAGTCAGGTCTATGGAGTTGAGCTTTGATGAGGAGAGACCCCTTAGCAGACGCAGAACCTGAGCAGCTGGGAGACGATTACCATATACAAAGGCTTAGTAATACAACATTTATTAGAAAGGCCGTAAAAATAGGCATGGAAAGTACAAACGCTGCGGAGAAGCACCTGGGTTGATCATTATCATAAACAGAGGTTACAATGTGACCACTTGTTAGCAGTAAAATATTTATGAGATAATGAAAATATTAAATTTCTGTAGGGAAATTCTGAAGAGAATTTAAAGGTATAGAATGGGAAAACGTTCAAAAGTATCAGCAATAATTGGGTGGGGGGTCAAAACTGACTGCAACATTTCTTCAGATGAGTAATTCTAGACTGGAAAGTCTAGACACAATTAAAATTAAAGGGGTATTCCAGGAAAAAACTTTTTTATATATATATATATATATATATCAACTGGCTCCAGAAAGTTAAACAGATTTGTAAATTGCTTCTATTAAAAAATCTTAATCGTTTCGGTACTTATGAGCTCGTGAAGTTAAGGTTGTTCTTTTCTGTCTAAGTAATCTCTGATGACACGTATCTCTGATGAAGCGCATAATGCACTTCTTCGGGATCGAAAGAGTTAAAACCTGCTCACCAGGAATTGATCGTCACAAAACATTGCTACGCAAAGAAGAGAGATGGATCATGCGCACAAGAGCGCTTGAAGGAACTGGACTTAATGACCGCCAAGACCTCAGTGTCTTCTTATAACTTTGCCCTTTTTTTCTTTTGTTGATCCTGATATATACATTTTTTCTCCTTTTTTCTTTTTTTCCCCCTCCCCCCCTCCCCCCTACTTTTTTTGCTTTTTTGATTGGATATTTTTTCTGTGTATGAGCCTTAATAATATCTTTTTTGCATCTGTATACGTCATCAGTTTGGCGTTTTAAATCCCTCCTTTTCCTGCCAACTGATGCAGCCAAGTCAGCCAGAGAAAGCGCCGTCCGGCGTGAAACTAGTCGTGTGTGGCTTTTTTTCCCTCCTCCACGTCCTGCACCTGTTATTCCGATCTTATGATCTGAAATAAACCTCTCCCGTTCCCGGCTTTTGACAGTGGGTGAGTGCGGTACTTCTTTCTTTACTTGCTTTTTGGATTCATATGAATACTATACCGTTACCTGCACCTCCAGGTCTAGCCTGGATTATCAGTCCACCTGCACAGCCTCGCTTTGCATGCTAAGAACTTTACCTGTTACTAAGGGAGACCACACAATAGTGCCACTCATCTTGTTGGACTGATATAACTACTATAATACTGCTCCTATATACAAGAATATAACTACTATAATACTGCTCCTATATACAGGAATATAACAACTATAATACTGCCTCCTATAAACAAGAATATAACTACTATAATACTGCTCCTATATACAAGAATATAACTACTATAATACTGCTCCTATATACAAGAATATAACAACTATAATACTGCCTCCTATATACAAGAATATAACTACTATAATACTTCCCCTTATATACAAGAATATAACTACTATAATACTGCTCCTATATACAAGAATATAACTACTATAATACTGCCTCCTATATACAAGAATATAACTACTATAATACTGCTCCTATATACAAGAATATAACTACTATAATACTGCTACTTTATACAAGAATATAACTACTATAATAGTGCTCCTATATACAAGAATATAACTACTATAATACTGCTCCTATATACAAGAATATAACTACTATAATACTGCCTCCTATATACAAGAATATAACTACTATAATACTGCTCCTATATACAAGAATATAACTACTATAATACTGCTCCTATATACAAGAATATAACTACTATAATACTGCCTCCTATATACAAGAATATAACTACTATAATACTGCTCCTATATACAAGAATATAACTACTATAATACTGCTCCTATATACAAGAATATAACTACTATAATACTGATCCTATATACAAGAATATAACTGCTACAATACTGCTCTTATATACAAGAATATAACTACTATAATACTGCTCCTATATACAAGAATATAACTACTATAATACTGTCTCCTATATACAAGAATATAACTACTATAATACTGCTCCTATATACAAGAATATAACTACTATAATACTGCTCCTATATACAAGAATATAACTACTATAATACTGCCTCCTATATACAAGAATATAACTACTATAATACTGCTCCTATATACAAGAATATAACAACTATAATACTGCCTCCTATATACAAGAATATAACTACTATAATACTGCCTCCTATGTGCAAGAATATAGAATGCTTGGATATATAGGGAGAGGTATAAGCAGTAGAGAGAGAAGTGCTCATGGGTGTATAGGGAGAGGTATAAGCAGTAAAGAGAGAAGTGCTCATGAGAGAAGTACAGAATACTCGTGAGGCCTCACTTGGAGTATTGTGCGCAGTACTGGAGGCCGTATCTCCAGAAGGATATAGATCCTCTAGAGAGAGTTCAGAGAAGATACTAAACTAGTACATGGATTGCAGGATAAAACTTACCAGGAAAGATTAAAGGACCTTAACATGTATAGAAGAAAGAAGAGACAGAGGGGATATGATAGATACTTTTATATACACAAAGGGAATCAACACGGTAAAGGAAGAGAAGAGATTTGTATAGAAGAAAAACTACCACAATAGAACATAGTCTTATATAGAGGGGAAAGGTTTCTGCAGTAATATCAGGAAGTATTACTTTACTGAGAGAGTAGTGGATGCAGGGAATAGCCTTCCTGCAGAAGTGATCGCTGCAAATACAGTAAAGGAGTTTAAGCATGCAAGGGATAGACAAAAGGCTATCTTCATATAAGATAGATAGGGATAGGCATAAGGCTATCCTTCATATAAGATAGGGATAGGCATAAGGCTATCCTTCATATAAGATAGGAATAGGTATAAGGCTATCCTTCATATAAGATAGGGATATGTATAAGGCTATCCTTCATATAAGATAGGGATAGGCATAAGGCTATCTTCATATAAGATAGATAGGGATAGACATAAGGCTATCCTTCATATAAGATAGGGATAGACATAAGGCTATCCTTCATATAAGATAGTAATAGGCATAAGGTTATCTTCATATAAGATAGGGATAGGCATAAGGTTATCCTTCATATAAGATAGGGATAGGTATAAGGCTATACTTCATATAAAATAGGGATAGACATAAGGCTATCCTTCATATAAGATAGGGATAGGCATAAGGCTATCCTTCATATGAGATAGGGATAGGCATAAGGCTATTCTTCATATAAGATAGGGATAGATATACGGCTATCCTTCATATAAGATAGGGATAGACATAAGGCTATCCTTCATATAAGATAGTTATAGGTATAAGGCTATCCTTCATATAAAATAGGGATAGACATAAGACTATCCTTCATATAAGATAGGGATAGACATAAGACTATCCTTCATATAAGATAGGGATAGGGATAAGGCTATTCTTTATATAAGATAGGGATAGGTATACGGCTATCCTTCATATAAGATAGGGATAGACATAAGGCTATCCTTCATATAAGATAGGGATAGGCATAAGGCTATTCTTCATATAAGATAGGGATAGGTATAAGGCTATCCTTCATATAAGATAGTAATAGGCATAAGGTTATCTTCATATAAGATAGGGATAGGCATAAGGCTATCCTTCATATAAGATAGGGATAGGTATAAGGCTATCCTTCATATAAGATAGAGATAGGCATAAGGCTATCCTTCATATAAGATAGGGATAGACATAAGGCTATCCTTCATATAAGATAGGGATAGGCATAAGGCTATTCTTCATATAAGATAGGGATAGGTATACGGCTATCCTTCATATAAGATAGGGATAGACATAAGGCTATCCTTCATATAAGATAGTTATAGGCATAAGGCTATCCTTCATATAAAATAGGGATAGACATAAGACTATCCTTCATATAAGATAGGGATAGACATAAGACTATCCTTCATATAAGATAGTTATAGGCATAAGACTATCCTTCATATAAGTTAGGGTTAGACATAAGGCTATCCTTCATATAAGATAGGACCAGGGACTATTGATAGGATTCAGATTATTGGACAGACCAGATGGGCCAAATGGTTCTTATCTGCCGACATGTTTCTATATGACTCCGGTCTGTGGCGGTGTTTTCCTGCAGTGTGGTGACATTGATGAGGAGCGCTCCATCATCATTCCGACCTCTAGCGACACTGCGAAAAGTATCGTCTTAACCATGTGACGCTTCTTGTAATATTGTTCCATTACTGCATATTAAACAGGACGCAGATTCCAAGGAAACCTGAAGAGATCCTGAAAACCTTATAATAATATAAAGCGTCACCGTCATCCAGAAACAAACGACATTGTGAGATTTCATTAAAAATGTTGAATTCAGACAAACAGATGACAGCGCAGAATATAGACGGAAATATTTTTAGATTTTAATCATTTTACAGAAATTTCTAGAAACTCTGGTAAGGTATAAAGCTCCTTGAATTGATGCTTTTATTGTTATTTCAGCATTGACGGACTCTGACTGCGTCTGTATCGTACGGCTGGGAATGGGGTTTATGTTTCCCATTCACAAGCTACAGAAAATGTTCCTGTGGGGGGGGGGGGGGAAGTCAAAAAGAATAAGTAGCGTGCCACTTGTTACATATTCCTGCAGATTCTGCACATACAATTTGGCATATTAAAGAATGCAGATTAGCCCCATTGCAAGAAACTGGACCTCGGATTACTGCTGCAGTGGACACTTGGGGTACAGGAAAATGACATTTGGGGTACAGGATGATAACACTTGGGGTACAGGATAATATCACTTGGGGTACAGGATGATAACACTTGGGGTACAGGATAATGTCACTTGGGGTGCAGGATGATAACACTTGGGGTACAGGATAATATCACTTGGGGTACAGGATAATGACACTTGGGGTACAGGATAATATCACTTGGGGTACAGGATGATAACACTTGGGGTACAGGATAATGATACAGGATGATAACACTTGGGGTACAGGATGATAACACTTGGGGTACAGGATAATGACACTTGGGGTACAGGATAATGACACTTGGGGTACAGGATGATAACACTTGGGGTACAGGATATCACTTGGGGTACAGGATAATGACACTTTGGGTACATGATATTATCACTTGGGGTACAGGATGATAACACTTGGGATACAGGATGATAACACTTGGGATACAGGATGATAACACTTGGGGTACAGGATGATGACACTTGGGGTACAGGATGATAACACTTGGGGTACAGGATAATGACACTTGGGGTACAGGATAATAACACTTGGGGTACAGGATAATGACACTTGGGGTACAGGATGATAACACTTGGGGTACAGGATAATGACACTTGGGGTACAGGATGATGACACTTGGGGTACAGGATAATGGCACTTGCGGTACAGGATGATAACACTTGGGGTACAGGATGATGACACTTGGGGTACAGGATAATAACACTTGGGGTACAGGATGATGACACTTGGGGTACAGGATAATGACACTTGGGTTACAGGATTATGACACTTGGGGTACAGGATGATGACACTTGGGGTACAGAATGATGACACTTGGGGTACAGGATAATGACACTTGGGTTACAGGATTATGACACTTGGGGTACAGGATAATAACACTTGGGGTACAAGATGATGACACTTGGGGTACAGGATGATGACACTTGGGGTACAGGATAATAACACTTGGGGTACAAGATGATGACACTTGGGGTACAGGATGATGACACTTGGGGTACAGAATGATGACAGGCTGACAGGATTGGGGGATCTTGAACCCCTTTATCTAGAGACACCAGGCTTGTCCTTCAGTCTACAGAGTGGCAGGTTTCCACTTATCACTGGTTATGATAACTACTGTGTTTTTTTCAGGTTTTCACATAGATAATATTCATTCTCACTTCTCGTTTTTTCATGGTGATAATTGTAATCCCGTTCACTCATTTGTATGTAAATTATCTCATTTTACACCTATTTCAGTCATACAAATGTATGAAGAACACATGTAGAGTAGACACCGCTGAAAGGAAAATACAGGATTAAGAGCAAGAAGGGAAATCGGGAAAGAAAGATGAACTGTGGGTAATTTTCCCAGCCGGCACCAGACCCGGGTTTCTTGGCCCACTAGAGGAGAGGATCCTTAGGACACCCTCTATCTATATACATCACATTTTTTATCACATTGTAGTCTTTGTTGTTCTCATTATGCGCCCAGTACGTAACATTAATAAGGTCTCATAGGTCATTTGTGATCATCTGATAACATTGGACCCGTGTGGTAAGGCAATGGCTTCAAAGTTACTTCCATATGAGGTTGTCTTCTGCTTGAAATTTGGGTCACCGGTGTATTATGAATGTATCGAATCTCGAGGGCCAGCCCAACTCTGCTTCCGACATATCTTTTTCTACCATGACTAGGTGAGGAAGATTCAATTTTTGAGAAAGTTGCCTATTTTTGAGACACTAGAAGATAAATGTCTAAGCAGTAGGCTGGTGGTGATGCCATAGCTGTTGGCCAAAAAGGTAGCTTAATGGGGTACTCCGCACCTAGACATCTTATCCCCCATCCAAATGTCTGATCGTGGGGGGCCCCACCACTGGGACCCCCATGATCTCTGCTGCGTCACTACAGTCATCAGGTGCACGGAGCGAACTTCCCTCCGTGCCTGATGACTAGCGATGCGATGCTGACGTCATGGCCACGCCTCCTCATGACATCACGATCACGCCCCCTCAATGCAAGTCTATGGGAGGGGGCATAGCGGGATAGGGGATAAGATGTCTGATTGCGGGGGTCCCGCCACTGGGACCCCCATGGTCTCTGCTGCGGCACTACAGTCATCAGGTGCACTGAGCGAACTTCCCTCTGTGCCTGATGACTAGCAATGTGGCGCTGCTGCCACGCCCCCTCCCATAGACTTGCATTTAGGGAGCGTGATTGTGATGTCACAAGGGGGCGTGGCCGTGATGTCACAAGCCTCCGGTGCAGCAGGCAGCATTCTAAACAAACGCTGGATGCTGCAGGCCCCCCATGACCAAATATCTTATCCCCTATCCTTTAGATAAGATATAAGATGTCTAGGGGCGGAGTACCCCTTTAACTCCCCAACCCAACACAGGAGCACTCAGCTTTGGCATGTGTTCTTCATAGGGAGAGGGGACAGTCTTCTTTATTTGAAAGGGTTGGGAACTCTTATCCATTTTCAATGGTTGGCCGTTCCCACCAAAATTGACTCGGTCAGCTTTAGTGCCAATATTTGACAATATTCTTTGTCCAACAATTGCCTTCTTGTCTCCTGATCTCCCCATGCCTTTGAGCAATTTTTGTCTGGTCTGTTAGTGCTTTGTCTTCCTCTCTATTGCTAAGGCTGCGTTCACACGGCCGTCTGCCCCCATTTTTTTTATCCCCTTTTCGGTTCCGTTCTTGCAGGCTTTAAACGGATTAAAACCGGTTTGGAAAAAAAAATAATATTCAGGTCAATGGGATTTTTTTACAATCTGTTTACATCCGTTTGTACCCATCTGCACTCATTTCCGTTTCGGCACATGCTGTATTTTTTCTTCCGTCAAAAAAATGGAAGAAAAAAATGGAAGAAAAAAATGGATACAGTAAATTTAACATTGAAGTCTATGTAAAACGAATGAGCCTTTAATGTCATTCAATTGCATCCATTTTTTCAATCCATTTTTTTAAACCGTTTTTACTTCTGAGCATGCTCAGAACAAAAAATAATAATTTTTGGGGGGTTTATCAACTGAACAATAATGGATCCAAATGGATACTTGATGTTCGTTTGCATCCGTTATTTTTTTAATGTTCGTTTTTATTTTTGACAGGAGAAGAACGGGACGGATCTAGACGGCCATGTGAACACAGCCTAACATGGGTTGAAATTTTGCTGTTACAGCATCTCCCAATGGCTACTACTTATCTGGACTCCAGTTGACCAGGGGTATATAGCCACAACTACATCTTGTGAGCATATCATTTTCAACCTGTGTTGACTTGTTATAGTCCAATAACACATCTCAACCAGTAAATTGACTCTATAGAACCTTTAGGGTATGTTCACACTACAGAGTGTGAACGGAATCTCAGCTAGCTGAATTCAGCGAGCGGAGATTCCGACTGGCAGCCGGCGGCGGCGGTAGGACTGCGCGGCACTGCGCCATCACCATTGATGGCTATGCAGTGCTCGAGGACTTCCGCGCAAAGAATGAACATGTTCTTTCTTTGCGCAGAACAATTTCAGCAATTCTGCGGACAATTCTGCAGTGTGAACGGGTCTCGCGGAAGACCCAATCACACTAGTGGTAATGTTCACTTTGCGAACTTTTACTCCCGGAATTCTGCTCATGGAATTCTGCGGGGATTCCGCAGTGTGAACATACCCTTACAGTTTTGTTATTATAGACTATCTTCATTGACTCTCCCATGGTAAACTTTTTAAAAACTTTTTGAAAAAGAAGAATTTCCAAATAGAGTGGTTTTTCCACCTAGAATTCCACCAGGGAAGACACTGATTGTAGTCACCAATATAAAAATCCATGGTATCAGTAGGATTAGCTCCAAGGCCATCTTTGATAAGACCCAAAAATCACTTAGTAGCGGAATCTTCCTCCACCGCCAATCAATGGTTACTGAGACCATGGCTGATGTTCTGTCGGGTCGTTGGGCTCTTGACTGTCAAAAAATCACGTAGAAGCGGAATCTTCCTCCACCCCCAATCATTGGTTACTGAGACCATGGCTGATGTTCTGTTGGGTCATTGGGCTCTTGACTGTTACAGGCTTGTTCTTTCTGCTCAGTATAACCACTATGACACGGTTGTCACCTCTCCTACCCGCTTAGAGTATATTTTGCTTTGACTGGAGACACAAGTCTTCGAGACGTTCCAGACTGCCTTGTCACCCAGCGCATAGAATACCGCAGCTCCTGGCACTTATAAAGATCTGCTGAACGCTCCCATTCAGGGCTAATGGCGATATGTGATATAAGTAACATTTTAATTACAAATCGACCCAGAAATAGAAAGTGGGAGAAAAGCGCGAACAATAATTACATTTTTTTTTTTCATTGTGAATTAAGATTTATTTTAATATATTCGGAAAAAAAAGGTTTCGGAGATGTTATTTTTAACTGTCTCTAAACCTGTGGAAAGCCAAGAGTTGAATACGGTCATTAGAAAAGGGTTGTACAAGATTAGAAACATCACCACACCAGTCCACAGGACGTGTGTGGTATTACAACCTTATTTATTTCAGTGGAATTGAACTGTAATACCGGATACAACCAATGGACAGGTGTTGGGGTGGGGGGGTTGTGTGTAATTTGTTGGGGCGGGGGTTTGTGTGACACAGAGCAGATTTTTGGGATACAGAATAGATTTCTGTAGTTGGAGGTACAAAATAGTATTTTATTGCACAAAAAATTGGCTGAGGCATTTGTGGTGCCAGTGATTGGCACCAATAATTTTGTTATCTTTGGTCTTTTTTGTGACTACAACACGGATCCTGTGCTGCCGGGACAGCATTGTGCCTCTGAATTCAGGGTTAAGTTTGCAGGGCTCGCCGCGGACACATCCGGAATAGTCTTCCGTAACCTTAATTATCCGCGCCTTTTGTATCTGCAGAAGTTGCTCTACTGTATCGCCGCGACGCGGAGACCTCGACAGATTTGTTTTCAAACCGCCAAGACGTGCGCTGACAAATAAAAGCCGCGGATAATTTATTTCTGTTAGAATTAACTGCGCATCGGGCTTCATAATGAGAAGGCTTCAATTCTGCACAAAATGAATTTATGCAATGTCACTGCCTCGTGCGGAATTATTTCGGCGCAGGTAATTGCTAAGAAAAATTGATGCGGCTTCTTCTACAAACAACTAATTATTTGTAAGGGAAAAAAAACACATGGAAAGTTTGGAAGTGAAAAGGTGACGTCCTTTTTTAACCGTTGCATGGGAGCGGACCTGAGGCTTACGGATGGAGCAGTCACATCCGGACTTTGGGCATGAGGGGACCCAGAGACCCTTCTGCCACATTAAAAGTTGGAGCTGGATGTAAACCTAGAAAAAATCGGCAACTTTGACAGTAACTTTTAGTCAGAATCAAGGCTGGCGTCATGCCAGGGCTGGGGGGTAATGAAATGGCACAGGGGGTCCTTTCTCTAAAATCTGTGCAGGATTGGGCACACGTCTGCTCCTGCAAACATTCTGTCACAGCTTTTAGAGAAAGTACCCCCCTTATGCCATTTTATCAGACCCTTTGTGCCATTTCATCATCCCTGTTACGCCGAGCGCTCCGGGTCCCCGCTCCTCCCCGGAGCGCTCGCTACACTCTCGCTACTGCAGCGCTCCGGTCAGATCCACTGACCCGGTGCGCTGCGATACCGCCTCCAGCCGGGATGCGATTTGCGATGCGGGTGGCGCCCGCTCGCGATGCGCACCCCGCCTCCCGTACCTGACTCACTCTCCGTCGGTCCTGTCCCGGCGCGCGCGGCCCCGCTCCCTAGGGCGCGCGCGCGCCGGGTCTCTGCGATTTAAAGGGCCACTGCGCCGCTGATTGGCGCAAGTGGTTCTAATTAGTGTGTTCACCTGTGCACTCCCTATGTATACCTCACTTCCCCTGCACTCCCTCGCCGGATCTTGTTGCCATTGTGCCAGTGAAAGCGTTTCCTTGTGTGTTCCTAGCCTGTGTTCCAGACCTCCTGCCGTTGCCCCTGACTACGATCCTTGCAGCCTGCCCCGACCTTCTGCTACGTCCGACCTTGCTTCTGTCTACTCCCTTGTACCGCGCCTATCTTCAGCAGTCAGAGAGGTTGAGCCGTTGCTAGTGGATACGACCTGGTCACTACCGCCGCAGCAAGACCATCCCGCTTTGCGGCGGGCTCTGGTGAAAACCAGTAGTGACTTAGAACCGGTCCACTAGCACGGTCCACGCCAATCCCTCTCTGGCACAGAGGATCCACCTCCTGCCAGCCGGCATCGTGACAGTAGATCCGGCCATGGATCCCGCTGAAGTCCCTCTGCCAGTTGTCGCCGACCTCACCACGGTGGTCGCCCAGCAGTCACAACAGATAGCGCAACAAGGCCACCAGCTGTCTCAACTGACCGTGATGCTACAGCAGCTACTACCACAGCTTCAGCAATCATCTCCTCCGCCAGCTCCTGCACCTCCTCCGCAGCGAGTGGCCGCTTCAGGCCTACGACTATCCTTGCCGGATAAATTTGATGGGGACTCTAAATTTTGCCGTGGCTTTCTTTCTCAATGTTCCCTGCACTTGGAGATGATGTCGGACCAGTTTCCTACTGAAAGGTCTAAGGTGGCTTTCGTAGTCAGCCTTCTGTCTGGAAAAGCTCTGTCATGGGCCACACCGCTCTGGGACCGCAATGACCCCGTCACTGCCTCTGTACACTCCTTCTTCTCGGAAATTCGAAGTGTCTTTGAGGAACCTGCCCGAGCCTCTTCTGCTGAGACTGCCCTGTTGAACCTGGTCCAGGGTAATTCTTCCGTTGGCGAGTACGCCGTACAATTCCGTACTCTTGCTTCTGAACTATCCTGGAATAATGAGGCCCTCTGCGCGACCTTTAAAAAAGGCCTATCCAGCAACATTAAAGATGTTCTGGCCGCACGAGAAATCCCTGCTAACCTACATGAACTCATTCATCTAGCCACTCGCATTGACATGCGTTTTTCCGAAAGGCGTCAGGAGCTCCGCCAGGATATGGACTTTGTTCGCACGAGGCGTTTTTTCTCCCCGGCTCCTCTCTCCTCTGGTCCCCTGCAATCCGTTCCTGTGCCTCCCGCCGTGGAGGCTATGCAGGTCGACCGGTCTCGCCTGACACCTCAAGAGAGGACACGACGCCGCATGGAGAATCTCTGCCTGTACTGTGCCGGTACCGAACACTTCCTGAAGGATTGTCCTATCCGTCCTCCCCGCCTGGAAAGACGTACGCTGACTCCGCACAAAGGTGAGACAGTCCTTGATGTCAACTCTGCTTCTCCACGTCTTACTGTGCCTGTGCGGATATCGGCCTCTACCTTCTCCTTCTCTACCATGGCCTTCTTGGATTCCGGATCTGCAGGAAATTTTATTTTGGCCTCTCTCATCAACAGGTTCAACATCCCGGTGACCAGTCTCGCCAGACCCCTCTACATCAATTGTGTTACCAATGAAAGATTGGACTGTACCATACGTTTCCGCACGGAGCCCCTCCTAATGTGCATCGGACCTCATCACGAGAAAATTGAGTTTTTGGTCCTCCCCAATTGCACTTCCGAAATTCTCCTCGGACTACCCTGGCTTCAACTCCATTCCCCAACCCTGGATTGGTCCACTGGGGAGATCAAGAGTTGGGGTTCCTCTTGTTTCAAGGACTGCCTTAAACCGGTTCCCAGTTCTCCTTGCCGTGACCCTGTGGTTCCCCCTGTAACCGGTCTCCCTAAGGCCTATATAGACTTTGCGGATGTTTTTTGCAAAAAACAAGCTGAGACTCTACCTCCTCACAGGCCTTATGACTGTCCTATTGACCTCCTCCCGGGCACTACTCCACCCCGGGGCAGAATTTATCCTCTCTCTGCCCCAGAGACTCTTGCTATGTCTGAGTACATCCCGGAAAATTTAAAAAAGGGCTTTATCCGCAAATCCTCCTCTCCTGCCGGAGCCGGATTTTTCTTTGTGTCCAAAAAAGATGGCTCCCTACGTCCTTGCATTGACTACCGCGGTCTTAATAAAATCACGGTAAAGAACCGCTACCCCTACCTCTCATCTCTGAACTCTTTGATCGCCTCCAAGGTGCCCACATCTTTACCAAACTGGACTTAAGAGGTGCTTATAATCTCATCCGCATCAGAGAGGGGGATGAATGGAAAACGGCATTTAACACTAGAGATGGACACTTTGAGTATCTGGTCATGCCCTTTGGCCTGTGCAACGCCCCTGCCGTCTTCCAAGACTTTGTTAATGAAATTTTTCGTGATCTCTTATATTCCTGTGTTGTTGTGTATCTGGACGATATCCTGATTTTTTCTGCCAACCTAGAAGAACACCGCCAGCATGTCCGCATGGTTCTTCAGAGACTTCGTGACAATCAACTTTATGCCAAAATGGAGAAATGTCTGTTTGAATGTCAATCTCTTCCTTTCCTAGGATACTTGGTCTCTGGCCAGGGACTACAAATGGATCCAGACAAACTCTCTGCCGTCTTAGATTGGCCACGCCCCTCCAGACTCCGTGGTATCCAACGTTTTTTGGGGTTCGCCAATTATTACAGACAATTTATTCCACATTTTTCTACCATTGTGGCTCCTATCGTGGCTTTAACCAAAAAGAATGCCAATCCTAAGTCATGGCCTCCTCAAGCGGAAGACGCCTTTAAACGGCTCAAGTCTGCCTTTTCTTCGGCTCCCGTGCTCTCCAGACCTGACCCATCTAAACCCTTCCTATTGGAGGTTGATGCCTCCTCAGTAGGAGCTGGAGCGGTCCTTCTACAAAAAAATTCTTCCGGGCATGCTGTTACTTGTGGGTTTTTTTCTAGGACCTTCTCTCCGGCGGAGAGGAACTACTCCATCGGGGATCGAGAGCTACTAGCCATTAAATTAGCACTTGAGGAATGGAGGCATCTGCTGGAGGGATCAAGATTTCCAGTTATTATTTACACCGATCACAAGAACCTCTCCTATCTCCAGTCTGCTCAACGGCTGAATCCTCGCCAGGCCAGGTGGTCTCTGTTCTTTGCCCGATTTAATTTCGAAATTCACTTTCGGCCTGCCGATAAGAACATTAGGGCCGATGCTCTCTCTCGTTCCTCGGATGCCTCGGAAGTAGAGCTCTCTCCGCAACACATCATTCCTCCTGACTGCCTGATCTCCACTTCTCCAGCCTCCATCAGGCAAACTCCTCCAGGGAAGACCTTCGTCTCTCCACGCCAACGCCTCGGAATCCTCAAATGGGGTCACTCCTCCCATCTCGCAGGTCATGCGGGCATCAAGAAATCCGTGCAACTCATCTCTCGTTTCTATTGGTGGCCGACTCTGGAGACGGATGTTGTGGATTTTGTGCGAGCCTGCACTGTCTGTGCCCGGGATAAGACTCCTCGCCAGAAGCCCGCTGGTCTTCTTCATCCTCTGCCTGTCCCCGAACAGCCTTGGTCTCTGATTGGTATGGACTTTATTACAGACTTACCCCCATCCCGTGGCAACACTGTTGTTTGGGTGGTCGTTGATCGATTCTCCAAGATGGCACATTTCATCCCTCTTCCTGGTCTCCCTTCAGCGCCTCAGTTGGCAAAACAATTTTTTGTACACATTTTTCGTCTTCACGGGTTGCCCACGCAGATCGTCTCGGACAGAGGCGTCCAATTCGTGTCAAAATTCTGGAGGGCTCTCTGTAAACAACTCAAGATTAAATTAAACTTTTCTTCTGCCTATCATCCTCAATCCAATGGGCAAGTAGAAAGAATTAACCAGGTCCTGGGTGATTATTTACGGCATTTTGTTTCCTCCCGCCAGGATGACTGGGCAGATCTTCTACCATGGGCCGAATTCTCGTATAACTTCAGAGTCTCTGAATCTTCCTCCAAATCCCCATTTTTCGTGGTGTACGGCCGTCACCCTCTTCCCCCCCTCCCTACTCCCTTGCCCTCTGGTTTGCCCGCTGTGGATGAAATATCTCGTGATCTTTCCACCATATGGAAAGAGACCCAAAATTCTCTCTTACAGGCTTCATCACGCATGAAGAAGTTTGCTGATAAGAAAAGAAGAGCTCCCCCTATTTTTTCTCCCGGAGACAAGGTATGGCTCTCCGCTAAATATGTCCGCTTCCGTGTCCCTAGCTACAAATTGGGACCACGCTATTTTGGTCCTTTCAAAATTTTGTGCCAGATTAATCCTGTCTCTTACAAACTTCTTCTTCCTCCTTCTCTTCGTATTCCTAATGCCTTTCACGTTTCTCTTCTTAAACCACTCATCATCAACCGTTTCTCTCCCAAACTTGTTTCTCCCACTCCTGTTTCCGGCTCCTCGGACATCTTCTCCGTAAAGGAGATACTGGCCTCCAAGAAGGTCAGAGGGAAAACTTTTTTTTTGGTCGATTGGGAGGGTTGTGGTCCTGAAGAGAGATCCTGGGAACCTGAGGACAATATCCTAGACAAAAGTCTGCTCCTCAGGTTCTCAGGCTCTAAGAAGAGGGGGAGACCCAAGGGGGGGGGTACTGTTACGCCGAGCGCTCCGGGTCCCCGCTCCTCTCCGGAGCGCTCGCTACACTCTCGCTACTGCAGCGCTCCGGTCAGATCCACTGACCCGGTGCGCTGCGATACCGCCTCCAGCCGGGATGCGATTCGCGATGCGGGTGGCGCCCGCTCGCGATGCGCACCCCGGCTCCCGTACCTGACTCGCTCTCCGTCGGTCCTGTCCCGGCGCGCGCGGCCCCGCTCCCTAGGGCGCGCGCGCGCCGGGTCTCTGCGATTTAAAGGGCCACTGCGCCGCTGATTGGCGCAAGTGGTTCTAATTAGTGTGTTCACCTGTGCACTCCCTATGTATACCTCACTTCCCCTGCACTCCCTCGCCGGATCTTGTTGCCATTGTGCCAGTGAAAGCGTTTCCTTGTGTGTTCCTAGCCTGTGTTCCAGACCTCCTGCCGTTGCCCCTGACTACGATCCTTGCAGCCTGCCCCGACCTTCTGCTACGTCCGACCTTGCTTCTGTCTACTCCCTTGTACCGCGCCTATCTTCAGCAGTCAGAGAGGTTGAGCCGTTGCTAGTGGATACGACCTGGTCACTACCGCCGCAGCAAGACCATCCCGCTTTGCGGCGGGCTCTGGTGAAAACCAGTAGTGACTTAGAACCGGTCCACTAGCACGGTCCACGCCAATCCCTCTCTGGCACAGAGGATCCACCTCCTGCCAGCCGGCATCGTGACAATCCCCTTGTGCCATTTCATTACCTCGTGCCATTTCATCACCCCCTTGTACCATTTCATCACCCCTTGTACTGTTTCATCACCCCCTTGTACCATTTCATTACCGCCTTGTACCATTTCATTACCGCCTCGTACCATTATATCACCCCCTTGTACCATTTCATCACCCCTTGTACCATTTCATCACCCCCTTGTACCATTTCATCACCCCCTTGTACCATTTCATCACCCCCTTGTACCATTTCATCACCCCCTTGTACCCTTTCATCAGCCCCTTGATCCATTTCATCACCCACTTGTACCATTTCATCACCCCCTTGTACCATTATATCACCCCCTTGTTCCATTTCATCACCCCCTTGTACCATTTCATCACCCCCTTGTACCATTATAGCACCCCCTTGTGCCATTTCATCACCCCCTTGTGCCATTTCATCACCCCATTGTGCCATTTCATCACCCCTTGTACCATTTCATCACCCCCTTGTACCATTATATCACCCCCTTGTACCATTTCATCACCCCCTATGCCATTTCATCACCCCCTTGTACCATTTCATTACCCCTGTGCCATTCATCACCCCCCCCCGTGCCATTCATCACCCCCCGTGCCATTTCATCACCCCCGTGCCATTTCATCACCCCCTTGTACCATTTCATCACCCCTATGCCATTTCATCACCCCCTTGCGCCATTTCATCACCCCTTGTACCATTTCATCACCCCCTTGTACCATTATATCACCCCCTTGTACCATTTCATCACCCCCTATGCCATTTCATCACCCCCTTGTACCATTTCATTACCCCCTTGTACCATTTCATTACCCCTGTGCCATTCATCACCCCCGTGCCATTCATCACCCCCTTGTGCCATTTCATCACCCCCTCGTACCATTATATCACCCCCTTGTGCCACTTTATCACTCCCTTTTACCATTTCATTACCCCTGTGCCATTTCATTACCCCCCACGCCATTCATCACCCCCTTGTGCCATTCATCAGCCCCCTGTGGCATTTCAGGGGTTTGCAGGATTTTGTGGGACCCACTGTATGTTCATTCGCCACCCCCTCCTGCCCGCAACACCCTTATTACCGCCCGCACCCACAAGTTTTTTTGACTGATCCCGCAGGGCTCCACCACTGGGTTTATCACTGGGCTAACATGGCCCATTCCTTTTGGAATCAGTATTAAACCACAAAGCATCGTGAGTTCTGACATTTGCATCCATAGAAAAGGCAATTAGGTAAAATATATATTTTTTAAATAAATTATATATATATACAGTCTAGTTAGGACCAGCATGGTTATACTTTCACATGTTCTTTTATTTAATTTAATTTTTTCTTACCTCCCGTTTTTTTACTGCCATGGCTACTACTTTCTATAAAGACTTAGAAGCAGTTTTCTCCTATAAGATACGTCTCTCAGTACAGATTGCCAATAATACATGGTAGATGAGCCAGACAATCGATAGGGAAGAGTTCAGGCTTCTTAAGTCTCAAGAAAGTCAGAATTTATCCTGTGAAAGTCTTTTTTTTTAAAATGTAAAATGTCATCTAATGTCCCAGCCGCAGTTCAGCCTGATGTATTGCTGAAGAAGTACAATATGACTGTAGTCATGAAACAATGTGCAGATATTTACAACAAATGCTATCATTTGTTGTATTTTGGTATCACTAACCATGACCTTGTGGTTTAGAGAGTCCGGAGACATCAATGGGTATTCCTTTACCCAAGTGTGCTTATGCCCTATCGTCCGATTCACTTCAGTACAGTCATTCGTCTTTAGCGAACAGTGTCATCTTAGATATAAACAGATATTGATCTATAATGGTCCAGGGGTAAAAACAGTGTGTATAATCCCTGGTGGTCCTGTGGTAACAAAGTTTTTTGGGATTTCTATTGGTCCAGTTGTAAAAAGTGCGTAATTATTGATAGTCCAGTGGTAAGAACTGTGTGGGCAGTCCATGGGGGTCCAGTGGTACCAATAGTTTATAGGATCCTTGGTGGTCCAGTGCACAGCTATAGGAAGAAGGCACTCCTGATGGCACTGCGGGCACTCCGCAATGGGAGGTACCTGGATGTGAGCTTCTTTTTTATTGGTACTTGCTTAAGAATAACTGGTGGGGCTCAGGCCAAGGAAAATGTCCAACAATATCGCGTATGTGTAGTAGAGGAAAAGGAAAAAAAGCCGGCCACTCACCAATAAATTTCTTTCTTCAGGCTTTATTCATGCCGAAAATACTCACATGACAAGGGGGAGACAATACAGGGAAGAGCGGGGGGGGGGGGGGGGCACAGTGTCAACAAGCTTCGTTTCGCACACTTAAGTGCTTCGTCCGGCCATATGGCCGGACGAAGCACTTAAGTGTGCGAAACGGAGCTTGTTGCCACTGTGCCCCCCCCCCCCCCGCTCTTCCCTGTATTGTCTCCCCCTTGTAATGTGAGTATTTTCGGCATGAATAAAGTCTGAAGAAAGACATTTATTGGTGAGTGGCCGGCTCTTTTTCCTTTTCCTCTACTACACCAGTGCTAACAGCATTTAGTGTGTTACCCTGTTGGTAAACAACAATTATGTGTAATCCCTGGTTGTCCAGTGGTGCCAATAGTCTGTATGATACATGGTGTTCCAGTAGTACCAATAGTTTGTATGACCCCTGGTGGTCCAGTGATAATCACTGGTGGTCTAAGAGTTAGCTAACATTTAATATGATATATGGTGGTACAAAAGTGTAGTAGTAAAGGCATTTAACTGATCCCTGGTGGTACAGAGGGTAGTGTCCCTATATCTAGACATGTCACAACGCCCAAACTATTAGATCACCTGGCCAAGAGGTTTGACCCACTGAGCGAATGGCAGAAGGTGACCTCCTTCCCTGAGACAGCCCACCCTTCTTCTATATAGTCACTAGTGTTGCCAGACCCTGATACAGTCAGTCCAAGTCTAATCGGCACCTATGACAGTTCTGACTGCGAAAAGTCATAATGTGACCCCCTAATTACATTCCTATAGACAGATGCACATCATCATTAGAGCGACTGATGGGGAAAAGCAGAAAGACGATAATTCTAATTGAGATTAATTTTTGTTCAAAATAGAATTTATTTTTAATCTATTTTCCTCACTAAAACGGTTCCTGGATATGTCTCCATGAAGGATGACATTTCCAGCCCCGGAATCATCTGATTTAATTAGTTAAAGCATTAAAATTCATGTTTAGTGAAACCGCTCATTCATTCAGTGTCAGGATCCTCCGATGGATCAACCTCATTGTGAAGGCTCCTTCTACATCAGTATACATGTATATAGACCTCCGTATCCTTCTACATCAGTATACATGTATATAGACCTCTATATCCTTCTACATCCAGTATACATGTATATAGACCTCTATATCCTTCTACATCAGTATACATGTATATAGACCTCCGTATCCTCCTACATCCAGTATACATGTATATAGACCTCTATATCCTTCTACATCAGTATACATGTATATAGACCTCCGTATCCTTCTACATCAGTATACATGTATATAGACCTCTATATCCTTCTACATCCAGTATACATGTATATAGACCTCTATATCCTTCTACATCAGTATACATGTATATAGACCTCCGTATCCTTCTACATCCAGTATACATGTATATAGACCTCTATATCCTTCTACATCAGTATACATGTATATAGACCTCCGTATCCTTCTACATCCAGTATACATGTATATAGACCTCTGTATCCTTCTACGTCAGTATACATGTATATAGACCTCTGTATCCTTCTACGTCAGTATACATGTATATAGACCTCCGTATCCTTCTACATCCAGTATACATGTATATAGACCTCTGTATCCTTCTACATCAGTATACATGTATATAGACCTCCATATCCTTCTACATCAGTATACATGTAATAGACCTCTGTATTCTTCTACATCCAGTATGCATGTATATAGACCTCTGTATCCTTCTACATCCAGTATACATGTATATAGACCTATGTATCCTTCTACATCCAGTATACATGTATATATAGACCTCTGTATCCTTCTACGTCAGTACACATGTATATAGACCTCTGTATCCTTCTACATCAGTATACATGTATATAGACCTCTGTATCCTTCTACATCCAGTATACATGTATGTAGACCTCCGTATCCTTCTACATCAGTATACATGTATATAGACCTCTGTATCCTTCTACATCAGTATACATGTATATAGACCTCTATATCCTTCTACATCAGTATACATGTATATAGACCTCCGTATCCTTCTACATCCAGTATACATGTATATAGAGACCTCTGTATCCTTCTACGTCAGTATACATGTATATAGACCTCCGTATCCTTCTACATCAGTATACATGTATATAGACCTCTGTATCCTTCTACATCCAGTATACATGTATATAGACCTCTGTATCCTTCTACATCCAGTATACATGTATATAGACCTCTGTATCCTTCTACATCCAGTATACATGTATTTAGACCTCCGTATCCTTCTACATCCAGTATACATGTATATATAGACCTCTATATCCTTCTACATCAGTATACATGTATATAGACCTCCGTATCCTTCTACATCCAGTATACATGTATATAGAGACCTCTGTATCCTTCTACGTCAGTATACATGTATATAGACCTCCGTATCCTTCTACATCAGTATACATGTATATAGACCTCCGTATCCTTCTACATCCAGTATACATGTATATAGACCTCTGTATCCTTCTACATCAGTATACATGTATATAGACCTCTATATCCTTCTACATCCAGTATACATGTATATAGACCTCTATATCCTTCTACATCCAGTATACATGTATATAGACCTCTGTATCCTTCTACATCAGTATACATGTAATAGACCTCTGTATTCTTCTACATCCAGTATACATGTATATAGACCTCCGTATCCTTCTACATCCAGTATACATGTATATAGACCTCTGTATCCTTCTACATCCAGTATACATGTATATAGACCTCCGTATCCTTCTACATCCAGTATACATGTATATAGACCTCTGTATCCTTCTACATCAGTATACATGTATATAGACCTCTATATCCTTCTACATCAGTATACATGTATGTAGACCTCTGTATCCTTCTACATCAGTAAACATGTATATAGACCTCTATATCCTTCTACATCAGTATACATGTATATAGACCTCTGTATCCTTCTACATCAGTATACATGTATATAGACCTCTATATCCTTCTACATCAGTATACATGTATATAGACCTCTGTATCCTTCTACATCCAGTATACATGTATATAGACCTCTGTATCCTTCTACATCAGTATACATGTATATAGACCTCTGTATCCTTCTACATCCAGTATACATGTATATATAGACCTCTATATCCTTCTACATCAGTATACATGTATATAGACCTCTGTATCTCTTCTAAATCCAGTATACATGTATATATAGACCTCTATATCCTTCTACATCAGTATACATGTATATAGACCTCTGTATCCTTCTACATCCAGTATACATGTATATAGACCTCTGTATCCTTCTACATCCAGTATACATGTATATAGACCTCTGTATCCTTCTACATCCAGTATACATGTATTTAGACCTCCGTATCCTTCTACATCCAGTATACATGTATATATAGACCTCTATATCCTTCTACATCAGTATACATGTATATAGACCTCCGTATCCTTCTACATCCAGTATACATGTATATAGAGACCTCTGTATCCTTCTACGTCAGTATACATGTATATAGACCTCCGTATCCTTCTACATCAGTATACATGTATATAGACCTCCGTATCCTTCTACATCCAGTATACATGTATATAGACCTCTGTATCCTTCTACATCAGTATACATGTATATAGACCTCTATATCCTTCTACATCCAGTATACATGTATATAGACCTCTATATCCTTCTACATCAGTATACATGTAATAGACCTCTGTATTCTTCTACATCCAGTATACATGTATATAGACCTCCGTATCCTTCTACATCCAGTATACATGTATATAGACCTCTGTATCCTTCTACATCCAGTATACATGTATATAGACCTCCGTATCCTTCTACATCCAGTATACATGTATATAGACCTCTGTATCCTTCTACATCAGTATACATGTATATAGACCTCTATATCCTTCTACATCAGTATACATGTATGTAGACCTCTGTATCCTTCTACATCAGTAAACATGTATATAGACCTCTATATCCTTCTACATCAGTATACATGTATATAGACCTCTGTATCCTTCTACATCAGTATACATGTATATAGACCTCTGTATTCTTCTACATCCAGTATACATGTATATAGACCTCTGTATCCTTCTACATCAGTATACATGTATATAGACCTCTGTATCCTTCTACATCAGTATACATGTATATAGACCTCCGTATCCTTCTACATCCAGTATACATGTATATATAGACCTCTATATCCTTCTACATCAGTATACATGTATATAGACCTCTGTATCTCTTCTAAATCCAGTATACACTTTCACCACCAGCTTAATTTGACATGGATCACCAGAGACCTCCAATGTAATAGCCACTGAAACACAAAATAAATCAATTTTACAAATCGGCTTAAAGGGGTGGTCTTGCCGGATATTCCTCAGCACTGCCGTCAACCCTGGTGCCGGCTACTCTCCACTTCCATCCATTTAGACATAGAGGAAATGTCTGTAAATACCCACTCGCTGAGGTGGGTCATTACTGTGACCAGGGGATTGGACATTTCCTGTGTGTCAAGAGGGGAACAGGAAGTGTGGAGGTCATCGAGTTACTGGAAAACGTTGAAGCGGCAGTGGTGAAGGACAGGGTAATAGAGTAGCCCAGCCAGCTATGTTTTCCGTGCTCCCAACTGTTGACCATGTCTAGTTGCTGTAGCAATCAGCTTGGACTGATCATATTAGACCCAACGGCAAATTTAGGGAGAAATCTATCTGAGCACTTTTGCATGAGGCTTAATGTATATTCTATTGTGCTACTTCATTTGTGTTTTGCCTATGAATTCGGCCAATGTGTGGTTGTCACGATGCCGGCTGGCAGGAGGTGGATCCTCTGTGCCAGAGAGGGATGGCGAGGACCGTGCTAGTGGACCGGTTCTAAGTCACTACTGGTTTTCACCAGAGCCCGCCGCAAAGCGGGATGGTCTTGCTGCGGCGGTAGTGACCAGGTCGTATCCACTAGCAATGGCTCACCTCTCTGACTGCTGAAGATAGGCGAGGTACAAGGGAGTAGGCAGAAGCAAGGTCGGACGTAGCAGAAGGTCGGGGGCAGGCGGCAAGGATCGTAGTCAGGGGCAACGGCAGGAGGTCAGGAACACGGGCTAGGAACAAACAAGGGAACGCTTTCACTAGGCACAAGTGCAACAAGATCCGGCCAGGGAGTGCAGGGGAAGTGAGGTGATATAGGGAAGTGCACAGGTGGAAACTAATTAAGCTAATTGGAAGATTGGGCCAGGCACCATCATAGGTGCACTGGCCCTTTAAATCGCAGAGACCCGGCGCGCGCGCGCCCTAGGGAGCGGGGCCGCGCGCGCCGGGACAGGACCGACGGAGAGCGAGTCAGGTACGGGGACCGGGGTGCGTATCGCGAGCGGGCGCCACCCGCATCGCGAATCGCATCCCGGCTGGAGGCGGGACCGCAGCGCACCCGGTCAGTGGATCTGACCGGGGCGCTGCAGCAACGAGGATGAGGCGAGCGCTCCGGGGAGGAACGGGGACCCGGAGCGCTCGGCGTAACAGTACCCCCCCCTTGGGTCTCCCCCTCTTCTTGGGGCCAAAGAACCTGAGGAAAAAAAAGTCAATTTTTCCATGATGAGGTCCGATGCACATTAGGAGGGGTTCTGTGCGGAAACGCATGAGACAGTCCAATCTTTTATTGTTAATACAATAGATGTAGAGGGGTCTGGCGAGACTGGTCACAGGGACGTAGAACCTGTTGATAAGAGAGGCCAAAAAAATTTTTCCTGCAGATCCGGAATCCAAGAAGACCATAGTAGAGAAGGAGAAGGTAGAGGCAGATATCCGCACAGGCACAGTAAGGCGTGGAGAAGCAGAGTTGACATCAAGAACTGTGTCACCTTTGTGCGGAGTCAGCGTACGTCTTTCCAGGCGGGGAGGACGGATAGGACAATCCTTCAGGAAGTGTTCGGTACCGGCATAGTACAGGCAAAGATTCTCCATGCGGCGTCGTGTCCTCTCTTGAGGTGTCAAGCGAGACCGGTCAACTTGCATAGCCTCCGCGGCGAGAAGCACAGGAACGGATTGCAGAGGACCAGAGGAGAGAGGAGCCGGGGAGAAAAAACGCCTCGTGCGAACAAAGTCCATATCCAGGCGGAGCTCCAGACGCCATCCGGAAGAACGCATGTCAATGCGAGTGGCAAGATGAATGAGTTCATGCAGGTTAGCAGGAGTTTCTCGTGCGGCCAGAACATCTTTAATGTTGCTGGATAGGCCTTTTTTAAAGGTCGCGCAGAGAATCTCACTATTGCAGGACAACTCGGAAGCAAGAGCACGGAACTGAATGGCGTACTCGCCAACGGAAGAAACACCCTGGACCAGGTTCAGCAGGGCAGTCTTGGCAGAAGAGGCTCGGGCAGGCTCCTCGAAGACACCACGGACCTCAGCGAAGTAGGACTGGACTGTGGCTGTGGCAGGATCATTGCGGACCCCATCAAATTTGTCCGGCAGGGACAAGCAGGGGTTAGGAGCGGCCGGTTGCTGCGGAGGAGTTGCAGGAGCCGGCGGAGGAGATGGTTGTTGTAGCTGCTGTGTCTGTGGCAGCAGCTGCTGTATCTGTGACTGAAGTTGCAGTGTCACGGTGGTCAAGTATGCCAGCTGGTGATTTCGCTGGGCAATCCGTTGGGCTTGCTGGGCAATCTGTTGGGCTTGCTGGGCAATCACCGTGGTGAGGTCGGCGACAACTGGCAGAGGAACTTCAGCGGGATCCATGGCCGGATCTACTGTCACGATGCCGGCTGGCAGGAGGTGGATCCTCTGTGCCAGAGAGGGATGGCGAGGACCGTGCTAGTGGACCGGTTCTAAGTCACTACTGGTTTTCACCAGAGCCCGCCGCAAAGCGGGATGGTCTTGCTGCGGCGGTAGTGACCAGGTCGTATCCACTAGCAATGGCTCACCTCTCTGACTGCTGAAGATAGGCGAGGTACAAGGGAGTAGGCAGAAGCAAGGTCGGACGTAGCAGAAGGTCGGGGGCAGGCGGCAAGGATCGTAGTCAGGGGCAACGGCAGGAGGTCAGGAACACGGGCTAGGAACAAACAAGGGAACGCTTTCACTAGGCACAAGTGCAACAAGATCCGGCCAGGGAGTGCAGGGGAAGTGAGGTGATATAGGGAAGTGCACAGGTGGAAACTAATTAAGCTAATTGGAAGATTGGGCCAGGCACCATCATAGGTGCACTGGCCCTTTAAATCGCAGAGACCCGGCGCGCGCGCGCCCTAGGGAGCGGGGCCGCGCGCGCCGGGACAGGACCGACGGAGAGCGAGTCAGGTACGGGGACCGGGGTGCGTATCGCGAGCGGGCGCCACCCGCATCGCGAATCGCATCCCGGCTGGAGGCGGGACCGCAGCGCACCCGGTCAGTGGATCTGACCGGGGCGCTGCAGCAACGAGGATGAGGCGAGCGCTCCGGGGAGGAACGGGGACCCGGAGCGCTCGGCGTAACAGTGGTTCTGTCTGATCGATCAACTGGTACTTTCCAATCTGTCCTCTCGGTCTTGACCCCGGCCGTCTTCTGTTTAGATCTTTGTCTTATGCTTTGGTATGTCACATCCTGAACACTCTTCCTTGGTTGATGACTTCTCCTCTGCTAGTACTTCAGATGTTTTAAGCACCATACCTGATGCCAGTCAGTGACTACTCTGGGGACCTCAACCTGTAAACCCAACTGGGGTTGTCTAAACCTCTTCGCCAAGAATAAGGAGATTCCTTAGACTTCACACCTTGGTTTAGCCCTGATCCTGCAGTTCTATTTAATTTTACATTGTTTGGAAAAGGTAGATTCTTGGCATTAGCTAAAACAGTGTTTCCCAACCATGGTGCCTCCAGATGTTTCAAAACTCCCAACATGCCCGGACAGCCAAAGGCTGGTTTAGGCAATGGTGAGGATCCACTTCTTCCCTTCTTGGGACATATTGAAGTAACATAGGACTACAGGATCAGACTACACTGTTTGTAGTCTGTAACCATGGAGACACGTAGATGTCATGTACCAGCACATGGAGAACCTACTGGTCTGTAATACACCGCTCAAAATAATAAAGGGAACACTAAGATAACACATCCTAGATCTGAATGAATGAACTAATCGTATGAAATACTTTCGTCTTTACATAGTTGAATGCGCTGACAACAAAATCACACAAAAATTATCAATGGAAATCATCAACCCATGGAGGTCTGGATATGGAGTCACACTCAAAATCACAGTGGAAAACCCCACTACAGGCTGATCCAATTTTAATCACAATGAGGCTCAGTAGTGTGTGTGGCCTCCACATGCCCATATGATCTCCCTACAATGCCTGGGCATGCCCCTGATGAGGTGGAGGATGGTCTCCTGAGGGATGTCTTCCCAGACCTGGACTAAAGCATCCGCCAACTCCTGGACAGTCTGATGGATGGAGCGAGACGTCCCAGATGTGCTCAATCGGATTCAGGTCTGGGGAACGGGCGGGCCAGTCCATAGCATCAATGCCTTCCTCTTGCAGGAACTGCTGACACACTCCAGCCACATGAGGTCTGGCATTGTCTTGCATTAGGAGAAACCCAGGGCCAACCACACCAGCATATGGTCTCACAAGGGGTCTGAGGATCTCATCTCGGCACCTAATGGCAGTCAGGTTACCTCTTGAAAGGACATGGCGGGCTGTGCGCCCCCCCCCCCCCAAAGAAATGCCACCCCACACCATTACTGACCCACTGCTAAACCGGTCATGCTGGAGGATGTTGCAGGCAGCAGAACGTTCTCCACGGCGCCTCCAGACTCTATCATGTCTGTCACATGTGCTCAGTGTGAACCTGCTTTCATCTGTGAAGAGCACAGGGCGCCAGTGGCGAATTTGCCAATCTTGGTGTTCTCTGGCAAATGCCAAACGTCCTGCACGGTGTTGGGCTGTAAGCACAACCCCCACCTGTGGACGTCGGGCCCTCATACCACCCTCATGGAGTCTGTTTCTGACCATTTCAGTGGACACATGCACATTTGTGGCCTGCTGGAGGTCATTTTGCAGGGCTCTGGCAGTGCTCCTCCTGCTTCTCCTTGCACAAAGGCAGAGGTAGCGGTCCTGCTGCTGGGTTGTTGCCCTCCTACGGCCTCCTCCACATCTCTTGATGTACTGGCCTGTCTCCTGGTAGCGCCTCCATGCTCTGAACACTACGCTGACAGACACAGCAAACCTTCCTGCCACAGCTCACAGAGCACTGTGGTCAGGCGGGAAAGAACTACACAACTTCCTCTGGAGCATACAGCAGCTGATAAGTACTGGAAGGATTACGATTTTACAAATCTGTATAACTTTCTGGCACCAGCTGATTTGAAAACATTTGTTTTCCACCGGAGTACCCCTTTTATTATTTTTAAAGAGATTTTTGAGATAATAGGGTTAAAAGGGGTCCAAATAATGTCCATGATGGCCGGACCCCTTTACTGTAATACGTTTTCAGCTAGATAATATAGTGAAGCTTGGTAAAGTGAGTTGGCGGTGGGAGTTGGCGAAGGCGTTCACCCCGCACCCGTCTTTTCATTTCACCTCTGATTGTTTCCTGTATTGCTCTACTTCTCCGCTCCATATTTTTCTACTTCTGAGTGACCAAAGGACATCATTTTAATTATTTCTGCTTTACAGAAGAATGACCGCAGGGGTTTAACGTCCACAATCTTATTGATTTACAGCTTCTTTGGCCGCTCTTGTGTTCTCATCGCCCGGTATCCTCACAAGACAAGGAAGTCTTCAATATATATAAATACACTTGTGTTAATAAAGATTGTCTCGTATAAAGTTGAAATTGAAAGATTTCAAAACTTTCATATCACAACATTTTTATATTTACAGTGTAATTCTGGGCAACACTTACCTGCCTATTAAGAGCCATAGTCTTCAACATAAGGGCCAGTATTATAGTAGTTTTATTCTTGTATATAGGAGGCAGTATTATAGTAGTTATATTCTTGTATATAGGAGCAGTATTATAGTAGTTATATTCTTGTATATAGGAGCAGTATTATAGTAGTTATATTCTTGTATATAGGAGGCAGTATTATAGTAGTTATATTCTTGTATATAGGAGCAGTATTATAGTAGTTATATTCTTGTATATAGGAGGCAGTATTATAGTAGTTATATTCTTGTATATAGGAGCAGTATTATAGTAGTTATATTCTTGTATATAGGAGCAGTATTATAGTAGTTATATGCTTGTATATAGGAGCAGTATTATAGTAGTTATATTCTTGTATATAGGAGCAGTATTATAGTAGTTATATTTTTGTATATAGGAGCAGTATTATAGTCGTTATATTCTTGTATATAGGAGCAGTATTATAGTAGTTATATTCTTGTATATAGGAGGCAGTATTATAGTAGTTATATTCTTGTATATAGGAGCAGTATTATAGTAGTTATATTCTTGTATATAGGAGGCAGTATTATAGTAGTTATATTCTTGTATATAGGAGCAGTATTATAGTAGTTATATTCTTGTATATAGGAGCAGTATTATAGTAGTTATATGCTTGTATATAGGAGCAGTATTATAGTAGTTATATTCTTGTATATAGGAGCAGTATTATAGTAGTTATATTCTTGTACATAGGGGTAGTATTATAGCAGTTATATTCTTGTATATAGGAGCAGTATTATAGTAATTATATTCTTGTATATAGGAGCAGTATTATAGTAGTTATATTCTTGTATATAGGAGCAGTATTATAGTAATTATATTCTTATATATAGGAGCAGTATTATAGTAGTTATATTCTTGTATATAGGAGCAGTATTATAGTAGTTATATCCAAGTGAAGAGAGATGAGTGGCACCAGTGACTGAACTCCCTAAGTAACAACCATGTAAGAACAGTTTGTGGAGGTATAATCCTGGAGCTTCAGGTATAAGTAATACCTGGGGGTGCAGGTATAAATTCAATAGTCCATAAATATGACGGAGAAGAAGAAAAATAGAGATACCACACTCACCCTGTTACGCCGAGCGCTCCGGGTCCCCGCTCCTCCCCGGAGCGCTCGCAACATCCTCGCAATCGCAGCGCCCCGGTCAGACCTGCTGACCGGGTGCGCTGCGATACCTCTCCCAGCCGGGATGCGATTCGCGATGCGGGTGGCGCCCGCTCGCGATGCGCACCCCGGCTCCCGTACCTGACTCGCTCTCCGTCGGTCCTGTCCCGGCGCGCGCGGCCCCGCTCCTTAGGGCGCGCGCGCGCCGGGTCTCTACGATTTAAAGGGCCACTGCGCCGCTGATTGGCGCAGTTGGCTTAATTAGTTCATTCACTTGTGCACTTCCCTATTTAACCTCACTTCCCCTTCCCTTCCTTGCCGGATCTTGTTGCCATCGTGCCAGTGAAAGCGTTTCCCAGTGTGTTCCTAGCCTGTGTTCCAGACCTCCTGCCGTTGCCCCTGACTACGATCCTTGCTGCCTGCCCCGACCTTCTGCTACGTCCGACCTTGCTCTTGTCTACTCCCTTGTACCGCGCCTATCTTCAGCAGTCAGAGAGGTTGAGCCGTTGCTAGTGGATACGACCTGGTTGCTACCGCCGCTGCAAGACCATCCCGCTTTGCGGCGGGCTCTGGTGAAAACCAGTAGCAGCTTAGAACCGGTCCACTAGCACGGTCCACGCCTATCCCTCTCTGGCACAGAGGATCCACCTCCTGCCAGCCGAATCGTGACAGTAGATCCGGCCATGGATCCCGCTGAAGTTCCACTGCCAGTTGTACCCGACCTCACCACGGTGGTCGCCCAGCAGTCGCAACAGATAGCGCAACAAGGCCACCAGCTGTCTCAACTGACCGTGATGCTACAGCAGCTACTACCACAGCTTCAGCAATCATCTCCTCCGCCAGCTCCTGCACCTCCTCCGCAGCGAGTGGCCGCTTCCGGCCTACGACTTTCCTTGCCGGATAAATTTGATGGGGACTCTAAGTTTTGCCGTGGCTTTCTTTCACAATGTTCCCTGCACTTGGAGATGATGTCGGACCAGTTTCCTACTGAAAGGTCTAAGGTGGCTTTCGTAGTCAGCCTTCTGTCTGGGAAAGCTCTGTCATGGGCCACACCGCTCTGGGACCGCAATGACCCCGTCACTGCCTCTGTACACTCCTTCTTCTCGGAAATTCGAACTGTCTTTGAGGAACCTGCCCGAGCCTCTTCTGCTGAGACTGCCCTGCTGAACCTGGTCCAGGGTAATTCTTCCGTTGGCGAGTACGCCATCCAATTCCGTACTCTTGCTTCCGAATTATCCTGGAATAATGAGGCCCTCTGCGCGACCTTTAAAAAAGGCCTATCCAGCAACATTAAAGATGTTCTGGCCGCACGAGAAATTCCTGCTAACCTGCATGAACTCATTCATCTTGCCACTCGCATTGACATGCGTTTTTCCGAAAGGCGTCAGGAGCTCCGCCAGGATATGGACTTTGTTCGCACAAGGCGTTTTTTCTCCCCGGCTCCTCTCTCCTCTGGTCCTCTGCAATCCGTTCCTGTGCCTCCCGCCGTGGAGGCTATGCAAGTTGACCGGTCTCGCTTGACACCTCAAGAGAGGACACGACGCCGCATGGAGAATCTTTGCCTGTACTGTGCCGGTACCGAACACTTCCTGAAGGATTGTCCTATCCGTCCTCCCCGCCTGGAAAGACGTACGCTGACTCCGCACAAAGGTGAGACAGTTCTTGATGTCAACTCTGCTTCTCCACGCCTTACTGTGCCTGTGCGGATATCTGCCTCTACCTTCTCCTTCTCTACTAAGGCCTTCTTGGATTCCGGATCTGCAGGAAATTTTATTTTGGCCTCTCTCATCAACAGGTTCAACATCCCAGTGACCAGTCTCGCCAGACCCCTCTACATCAATTGTGTTAACAATGAAAGATTGGACTGTGCCGTGCGTTACCGCACGGAACCCCTCCTAATGTGCATCGGACCTCATCACGAAAAAATTGAGTTTTTGGTCCTCTCCAATTGCACTTCCGAAATTCTCCTTGGACTACCGTGGCTTCAACGCCATTCCCCAACCCTTGATTGGTCCACAGGAGAGATCAAGAGCTGGGGTACTTCTTGTTTCAAGGACTGTCTTAAACCGGTTCCCAGTACTCCCTGCCGTGACCCTGTGGTTCCCCCTGTAACCGGTCTCCCTAAGGCTTATATGGACTATGCTGATGTATTTTGCAAAAAACAAGCTGAGACTTTACCTCCTCACAGGCCTTATGACTGTCCTATTGACCTCCTCCCGGGCACTACTCCACCCCGGGGCAGAATTTATCCTCTGTCCGCCCCAGAGACTCTTGCTATGTCTGAATACATCCAGGAAAATTTAAAAAAGGGGTTTATCCGCAAATCCTCCTCTCCTGCCGGAGCTGGATTTTTCTTTGTGTCCAAAAAAGATGGCTCCCTACGTCCTTGCATTGATTACCGCGGACTTAATAAAATCACGGTAAAGAACCGCTACCCCCTACCTCTTATCTCAGAACTCTTTGATCGCCTTAAAGGTGCCCACATCTTTACCAAACTGGACTTAAGAGGTGCATATAATCTCATCCGCATCAGGGAGGGGGACGAATGGAAAACTGCATTTAACACCAGAGATGGACACTTTGAGTATCTGGTCATGCCCTTTGGCCTGTGCAACGCCCCTGCCGTCTTCCAAGACTTTGTTAATGAAATTTTTCGTGATCTCTTATATTCCTGTGTTGTTGTGTATCTGGACGATATTCTGATTTTTTCTGCCAACTTAGAAGAACATCGCCAGCATGTCCGCATGGTTCTTCAGAGACTTCGAGACAATCAACTTTATGCCAAAATGGAGAAATGTCTGTTTGAATGTCAATCTCTTCCTTTCCTAGGATACTTGGTCTCTGGCCAGGGACTACAAATGGACCCAGATAAACTCTCTGCTCCTAGATTGGCCACGCCCCTCCGGACTCCGTGCTATCCAACGTTTTTTGGGGTTCGCCAATTATTACAGACAATTCATTCCACATTTTTCCACTATTGTGGCTCCTATCGTGGCTTTAACCAAGAAGAATGCCAATCCTAAGTCCTGGTCTCCCCAAGCGGAAGACGCATTTAAACGGCTCAAGTCTGCCTTTTCTTCTGCTCCCGTGCTCTCCAGACCTGACCCATCTAAACCCTTCCTATTGGAGGTTGATGCCTCCTCAGTGGGAGCTGGAGCGGTCCTTCTACAAAAAAATTCTTCCGGGCATGCTGTTACTTGTGGGTTTTTTTCTAGGACCTTCTCTCCGGCGGAGAGGAACTACTCCATCGGGGATCGAGAACTACTGGCCATTAAATTGGCACTTGAGGAATGGAGGCATCTGCTGGAGGGATCAAAATTTCCAGTTATCATTTTCACCGATCACAAGAATCTCTCCTATCTCCAGTCTGCCCAACGGCTGAATCCTCGCCAGGCCAGGTGGTCGTTGTTCTTTGCCCGTTTTAACTTTGAAATTCATTTTCGCCCTGCCGACAAGAACATTAGGGCCGATGCTCTCTCTCGTTCCTCGGATGCCTCGGAAGTAGAGGTCTCTCCGCAACACATCATTCCTCCTGACTGTCTGATCTCCTCTTCTCCAGCCTCCATCAGGCAAACTCCTCCAGGGAAGACCTTCGTTTCTCCACGCCAGCGTCTCGGGATTCTCAAATGGGGTCACTCCTCCCACCTCGCAGGCCATGCGGGCATCAAAAAGTCCTTGCAACTCATCTCTCGTTTCTATTGGTGGCCGACTCTGGAAACAGATGTTGTTGATTTTGTGCGGGCCTGTACTGTCTGTGCCCGGGATAAGACTCCTCGCCAGAAGCCTGCTGGTCTCCTTCACCCTCTGCCTGTCCCCGCACAGCCTTGGTCTCTGATTGGTATGGACTTTATTACAGACCTACCCCCATCCCGTGGCAACACTGTTGTTTGGGTGGTCGTTGATCGATTTTCCAAGATGGCACATTTTATTCCTCTTCCTGGTCTTCCTTCAGCGCCTCAGTTGGCAAAACAATTTTTTGTACACATTTTTCGTCTTCACGGTTTGCCCACGCAGATCGTCTCGGATAGAGGCGTCCAATTCGTGTCAAAATTCTGGAGGGCTCTCTGTAAACAACTCAAGATTAAATTAAACTTCTCTTCTGCTTATCATCCTCAATCCAATGGGCAAGTAGAAAGAATTAACCAGGTCCTGGGTGACTATTTACGGCATTTTGTTTCCTCCCGCCAGGATGACTGGGCAGATCTTCTACCTTGGGCCGAATTCTCGTACAACTTTAGAGTCTCTGAATCTTCTGCTAAATCCCCATTTTTCGTGGTGTACGGCCGTCACCCTCTTCCCCCCCTCCCTATTCCCTTGTCCTCTGGTTTGCCCGCTGTAGATGAAGTGACTCGTGATCTTTCCACCATATGGAAAGAGACCCAAAATTCTCTTTTACAGGCTTCATCTCGAATGAAAAAGTTTGCCGATAAGAAAAGAAGAGCTCCCCCCATCTTTGCTCCCGGAGACAAGGTATGGCTCTCCGCTAAATATGTCCGCTTTCGTGTCCCCAGTTACAAACTGGGACCACGCTATCTTGGTCCTTTCAAAGTCTTGTGCCAGATTAATCCTGTCTCTTACAAACTCCTTCTTCCTCCTTCTCTTCGTATTCCCAATGCCTTCCATGTCTCTCTCCTTAAACCACCCATCATCAACCGTTTCTCTCCCAAACTTGTTTCTCCCACTCCTGTTTCCGGTTCTTCTGACATCTTCTCCGTAAAGGAGATACTGGCCTCCAAGACGGTCAGAGGAAAAAGACTTTTTTTGGTAGATTGGGAGGGCTGTGGTCCTGAAGAGAGATCCTGGGAACCTGAGGACAACATCCTAGACAAAAGTCTGGTCCTCAGGTTCTCAGGCTCCAAGAAGAGGGGGAGACCCAAGGGGGGGGGGTACTGTTACGCCGAGCGCTCCGGGTCCCCGCTCCTCCCCGGAGCGCTCGCAACATCCTCGCAATCGCAGCGCCCCGGTCAGACCTGCTGACCGGGTGCGCTGCGATACCTCTCCCAGCCGGGATGCGATTCGCGATGCGGGTGGCGCCCGCTCGCGATGCGCACCCCGGCTCCCGTACCTGACTCGCTCTCCGTCGGTCCTGTCCCGGCGCGCGCGGCCCTGCTCCTTAGGGCGCGCGCGCCGGGTCTCTACGATTTAAAGGGCCACTGCGCCGCTGATTGGCGCAGTTGGCTTAATTAGTTCATTCACCTGTGCACTTCCCTATTTAACCTCACTTCCCCTTCCCTTCCTTGCCGGATCTTGTTGCCATCGTGCCAGTGAAAGCGTTTCCCAGTGTGTTCCTAGCCTGTGTTCCAGACCTCCTGCCGTTGCCCCTGACTACGATCCTTGCTGCCTGCCCCGACCTTCTGCTACGTCCGACCTTGCTCTTGCCTACTCCCTTGTACCGCGCCTATCTTCAGCAGTCAGAGAGGTTGAGCCGTTGCTAGTGGATACGACCTGGTTGCTACCGCCGCTGAAAGACCATCCCGCTTTGCGGCGGGCTCTGGTGAAAACCAGTAGCAGCTTAGAACCGGTCCACTAGCACGGTCCACGCCTATCCCTCTCTGGCACAGAGGATCCACCTCCTGCCAGCCGAATCGTGACACACCCACTGTATAAACTTGAAGATGTGGATTTATTCAGATCATCGAAGATAGATCCATTAGGTGGAGGACATGGAGGGGAAAGAACGCCAGGACTAGTTTCGCACCGAACGGCGCTTCCTCTGATTATTATATTCTTGTATATAGGAGGCAGTATTATAGTAGTTATATTCTTGTATATAGGAGGCAGTATTATAGTAGTTATATTCTTGTATATAGGAGCAGTATTATAGTAGTTATATTCTTGTATATAGGAGCAGTATTATAGTAGTTATATTCTTGTATATAGGAGGCAGTATTATAGTAGTTATATTCTTGTGCATAGGAGCAGTATTATAGTAGTTATATTCTTGTATATAGGAGCAGTATTATAGTAGTTATATTCTTGTATATAGGTGGCAGTATTATAGTAGTTATATTCTTGTATATAGGAGCAGTATTATAGTAGTTATATTCTTGTATATAGGAGGTAGTATTATAGTAGTTATATTCTTGTATATAGCAGGCAGTATTATAGTAGTTATATTCTTGTATATAGGAGGCAGTATTATAGTAGTTATATTCTTGTATATAGGAGCAGTATTATAGTAGTTATATTCTTGTATATAGGAGCAGTATTATAGTAGTTATATTCTTGTATATAGGAGGCAGTATTATAGTAGTTATATTCTTGTATATAGGAGCAGTATTATAGTAGTTATAGCAATGGTAAAGTATAGAAGGACGTCACTCACCGGGATTCAGTGCTGAATTTCTATTATTTTCTTGGGAGCATTGGCCTGGGGTGTACACGGACAGGTTTAGGGACACAGCTTGTCAGACATAAACGGGACCCCTTCGTAGCTTTGATTTCTAGCCACTGTGCTACTGGTTTGAAGATAATTGAGTTGCAGTAGTCACACAGGATTTTAGTCGTTTTGAGTTGGATAACTCACGGTTTAGTGGCTGCCGAAGATAAGGCTTCAGGCCTAGCTTGAATTGATGATTTGCGCTGAGATTAGTGCTTTCTTTAAGTTCCAGGAACAAGAGAGCAAATTTAGTGGCAGCAGCCCCTTATATATTAACGGGGGGGGGGGGGGGGGGACAAAGCTCATTGGATAGCCAAACCTGTCAGTCCTGACCCATGGAACTCTGGGTATATCTTCTGACATCTTCTCCGTAAAGGAGATACTGGCCTCCAAGACGGTCAGAGGAAAAATACTTTTTTTGGTAGATTGGGAGGGCTGTGGTCCTTAGGAGAGATCCTGGGAACCTGAGGACAACATCCTAGACAAAAGTCTGGTCCTCAGGTTCTCAGGCTCCAAGAAGAGGGGTAGACCCAAGGGGGGGGGGGTACTGTTACGCCGAGCGCTCCGGGTCCCCGCTCCCCCCCGGAGTGCTCGCAACATCCTCGCAATCGCAGCGCCCCGGTCAGACCTGCTGACCGGGTGCGCTGCCATACCTCTCCCAGCCGGGATGCGATTCGCGATGCGGGTGGCGCCCGCTCGCGATGCGCACCCCGGCTCCCGTACCTGACTCGCTCTCCGTCGGTCCTGTCCCGGTGCGCGCGGCCCTGCTCCTTAGGGCGCGCGCGCCGGGTCTCTACGATTTAAAGGGCCACTGCGCCGCTGATTGGCGCAGTTGGCTTAATTAGTTCATTCACCTGTGCACTTCCCTATTTAACCTCACTTCCCCTTCCCTTCCTTGCCGGATCTTGTTGCCATTGTGCCAGTGAAAGCGTTTCCCAGTGTGTTCCTAGCCTGTGTTCCAGACCTCCTGCCGTTGCCCCTGACTACGATCCTTGCTGCCTGCCCCGACCTTCTGCTACGTCCGACCTTGCTCTTGTCTACTCCCTTGTACCGCGCCTATCTTCAGCAGTCAGAGAGGTTGAGCCGTTGCTAGTGGATACGACCTGGTTGCTACCGCCGCTGCAAGACCATCCCGCTTTGCGGCGGGCTCTGGTGAAAACCAGTAGCAGCTTAGAACCGGTCCACCAGCACGGTCCACGCCAATCCCTCTCTGGCACAGAGGATCCACCTCCTGCCAGCCGAATCGTGACACACCCACTGTATAAACTTGAAGATGTGGATTTATTCAGATCATCGAAGATAGATCCATTAGGTGGAGGACATGGAGGGGAAAGAACGCCAGGACTAGTTTCGCACCGAACGGCGCTTCCTCTGATTATTATATTCTTGTATATAGGAGGCAGTATTATAGTAGTTATATTCTTGTATATAGGAGGCAGTATTATAGTAGTTATATTCTTGTATATAGGAGCAGTATTATAGTAGTTATATTCTTGTATATAGGAGCAGTATTATAGTAGTTATATTCTTGTATATAGGAGGCAGTATTATAGTAGTTATATTCTTGTATATAGGAGGCAGTATTATAGTAGTTATATTCTTGTATAAAGGAGCAGTATTATAGTAGTTATATTCTTGTATATAGGAGCAGTATTATAGTAGTTATATTCTTGTATATAGGAGGCAGTATTATAGTAGTTATATTCTTGTATATAGGAGCAGTATTATAGTAGTTATAGCAATGGTAAAGTATAGAAGGACGTCACTCACCGGGATTCAGTGCTGAATTTCTATTATTTTCTTGGGAGCATTGGCCTGGGGTGTACACGGACAGGTTTAGGGACACAGCTTGTCAGACATAAACGGGACCCCTTCGTAGCTTTGATTTCTAGCCACTGTGCTACTGGTTTGAAGATAATTGAGTTGCAGTAGTCACACAGGATTTTAGTCGTTTTGAGTTGGATAACTCACGGTTTAGTGGCTGCCGAAGATAAGGCTTCAGGCCTAGCTTGAATTGATGATTTGCGCTGAGATTAGTGCTTTCTTTAAGTTCCAGGAACAAGAGAGCAAATTTAGTGGCAGCAGCCCCTTATATATTAACGGGGGGGGGGGGGGGGAACAAAGCTCATTGGATAGCCAAACCTGTCAGTCCTGACCCATGGAACTCTGGGTATATCACATGACCCAAAGGTCCTTAACCCCTTAAGGACCGGGGTTTTTTCCGTTTTTGCATTTTCGTTTTTTGCTCCTTGCCTTTAAAAAATCCTAACTCTTTAAATTTTGCACCTAAAAATCCATATGATGGCTTATTTTTTGCGCCACCAATTCTACTTTGTAATGACGTCAGTCATTGTGCCCAAAAATCTACGGTGAAACGGAAAAAAAAAATCATTGTGCGACAAAATTGAAAAAAAAAACGCTGTTTTGTAACTTTTGGGGGCTTCCGTCTCTACGTAGTACATTTTTCGGTAAATATGACACCTGATATTTATTCTGTAGGTCCATACGGTTAAAATGATCCCCTACTTATATAGGTTTGATTTTGTCGTACTTCTGGAAAAAATCATAACTTCTTGCAGGAAAATTAATACGTTTAAAATTGTCATTTCTGACCCCTATAACTTTTTTATGAGGGCTCATTTTTTGCGCCGTGATCTGAAATTTTTAGCGGTACCATTTTTGCATTGATCGGACTTATTGATCGCTTTTTAATTCTTTTTTCATGATGTAAAAAGTTACCAAAAATGCACTATTTTGGACTTTGGATTTTTTTTGCGCGCACGCCATTGACCGTGCGGTTTAATTAACGATATATTTTTATAATTCGGACATTTCCGCACGCGGCGATACCATATATGTTTATTTTTATTTTTATTTACACTGTGGTTTTTTTATGGGAAAAGGGGGGTGATTCAAACTTTTAATAGGGGAGGAGTTAAATGATATTTATTCACTTTTTTTTCACTTTTTTTTTTGACCTATAACACTGCACACACTGATCTCTTATACTGATCATTGTTATCCCATAGGGACCTATAACACTGCACACACTGATCTTTCACATTGATCACTGGTTTCTTATGAGAAATCGATGATTCTGCGGCTTGACTGCTCATGCCTGGATCTCAGGCACTGAGCAGTCATTCAGCGATCGGACAGCATGGAGGCAGGTAAGGGACCCTCCAGCTGTCCTGTAAGCTGTTCGGGATGCCGAGATTTCGCCGCGGCTATCCCGAACAGCCCACTGAGCTAACCGGCATGGTTTCAGTTTCACTTTAGACGCGGCGTTCAACTTTGAACGCCGCGTCTAAAGGGTTAATAGCGCGCGGCACCACGATCAATGCCGCGCGCTATTAGCCATGGGTCCCGGCCTTTGTTAGAGGCCGTGCCCGACCCGCTATGACGCAAGGCCACGCCGTGGCCCCGCTTTATAGATCGGGAGCGGACACATGACGTTCCAGTACGTCATGTGTCCTTAAGGGGTTAAACCATAGCACAACATAAATTAAAGGCACATGACCTCTAAGGTCCTATACAGAGGTATCCTAGATTAATTAACTATATAAATATATACATTGAATATCAACATATTAAGATTCTACTAGGGGTTATCCCTTCAGGAGAGTCCATTAGCATGGAGGGACTCTGGCTGAGGGGACTCCAGACAAATGGAACAGGACATGTCCTGTACCGGGACACCACAATAACATAGTATTATAGTAGTTATATTTTTGCCTATAGAGGCTCTTGATTCAGCCGTACTGATTACTGATCATGATGCCTGAAGGTGAAGGTGAGGAAGCTACCAAGAGGTTGTGGTGCCCCTAGTGGCTGATATTTATTAGCTACGTTCTGACTGTACACTGTAAGTTTCATCCTAACCATGACTTAGACCAGTGTTTCCCAACCAGGGTGCCTTCAGCTGTTGCAAAACTACAACTCCCAGCATGCCCGGACAGCCGAAGGCTGTCCGGGTATGCTGGGAGTTGTAGTTTTGCAACAGCTGGAGGCATTCTGGTTAGGAAACACTGACTTAGACTTAGGCTGGGTTCACATCACGTTTTTGCCATACTGTTTTCAATCCTTTATACTAACGAAAACCGTATGGCAAAAAAACGGATGGAACAGTATGGAAAAAAGTAAACCGTATGAGTTTTTAAACAGTATACTGTTTTTAAAAGTGCATACAGTTCCGTCAGTTTTCATAGAAAAAAAACCCACGCGTTTTTGAAAATTTTGTCCATTTTTAATGGGAGGGGTCTTGAGGATTCAAATGCGCATGTGCAAAGTAAAAACGTATACGTTTTTCCCGCATGGAACCGTATACATGTGCGTTTCCCATTGATGTCCATGTTAAAAAAAAAAAAAAACATATGCGGTTGCAGTACGGTTTTTAAACCGGAGATAAAACCGTGGTCAACCACGGTTTTGACTCTGGTTTAAAAACCGTACTGCAACCGCATACGTTTTTTTTAACATGGACGTCAATGGGAAACGCACATGTATACGGTTCCCTACTGGAAAAAACGTATACGTTTTTACTTTGCACATGCGCATTTGAATCCTAAAGTCCCCACCCAAGACCCCTCCCATTAAAAATGGACAACATTTTCAAAAACTTATGGGTTTTTTATTCTATAAAAACTGACGGAACTGTATGCACTTTTAAAAACAGTATACTGTTTAAAAACGCATACGGCTTACTTTTTTCTATACTGTTCCATCCGGTTTTTTTTTGCCATACGGTTTTCTTTAGAAAAACGGATTGAAAACAGTATGGCAAAAACGTGATGTGAACCCAGCCTTAGACTGAATAGATTCAGACGCTGCACAAGGTTACAGCAGTGAATGTATCATGTCCCGGCTCCCCCTGTTGTTTTGCATTCATACCATCCGCACATCCTCCAGTCTATCTCTTTTCTCCACAAATCGTTACTTAATGATGAGATAATAGAGGAGACATTGTCGGAGTAATTCCGCTTTCTGCCGATTCATCAACATATTTCTATAATGCATAAACAAACTATGGATTAGTCTCAAGGCGAAACTCCTTTTTACAGCAGATCAATGGGCTTTAGCTGGAGATTTCATGCAGGAATACTTCACCTTGTAATGAAGAGACAATCCATGTAATAGGGGAACTATCTGTGAGATCCCATATTACCGCCCCGTGCACATAAAAGAGAGTTCACCACCCCCTGCCTTTATTTTTTATAATTTTTTAGTTTTCTACCTTGATATTGCTCTGTATCTTCTGCTCAGTCAGATTCACAGACTGGGAAGGGGCGTTCCCCAGCAGGCGTGACATCATCTGAAGCCATACACGGGAGAACTTCCTCCCTCACTCTGCTACACACAGCCCAAAGCAGTTCAGTGTGAAATGAGCTATGATTGGCTGAGGCTGCACACACACCCCTGAGCACTCAAGACTGCATTTCCTGATTTTGGACTTCTGCCAGGCCAGCAGGAGTCCAAAGTCTGTGCAAGAGATGGGGGGAAATGTGCTCTGGACAGGCAGGGAGACACCTAGTGGCAGGTTTTTTAAACACAAATAAAACATTGAATTTTTTTTTTATTTTTTTAAATAAAGTATCTAGATTTTTCATTTACCATAAGGAGTGCAATAGCAAACATTAGTTTTAATGACAGTACCCAATTAAACTTCAAAAACCGTACGAGCATATCTATTTGTGTTACATAACGGAGTAAGTCATCAGTATTCAACCATGGTTGGACTCATTGTAGGTATTGGTCTACCACATAGGAATTGTATGGTGGTATTATTTATAGATTGTGTAGAACTGTTATTAGATTACGTATGAGCCTATGTTGGTATCATTTTAAGGGTTATCCAGGAAAAAAACTTTTTTTTATATATATATATCAACTGGCTCCAGAAAGTTAAACATATTTGTAAATTACTTGTATTAAAAAATCTCAATCCTTTCAGTACTTATGAGCTGCTAAAGTTGAATTGTTCTTTTCTGTCTAAGTGCTCTCTGAAGACACCTGTCTCGGGAACTGTCCAGAGTATAAGCAAAGCCCCATAGCAAACATCTTCTACTCTGTGCAGTTCCCGAGACTAGCAGAGATGTCAGCAGAGAACACGGTTGCCAGACAGAAAATAATAACTCAACTTCAGCAGCTGATAATTATTGGAAGGATTAAGATTTTTTAATAAAAGTAATCTACAAATCTGTTTAACTTTCTGGAGCCAGTTGATATATATATATATATATATATATATATATATATATATATATATATATATATATAAAAGTTTTTTCCTGGAATACCCCTTTAACCCCTTAAGGACACATGACGTTCTCATACGTCTCCATTTCCGAGTCCTTAAGGACACATGACGTATGAGAACGTCATGTGTTTTACCGGCCCCCCGCAACCATCTGGAGCGGAGCCGGTGCCCGATGCCTGCTGAAATCGTTCAGCAGGCATCGGGGCATATCGCCCAGGGGGGTCATGATGACCCCCCATGTCGGCGATGGCCGCAGATCGCTGGACAATTCAGTCCAGCGATCTGCGGCGGATTCCGGGTCAATCGGGTCTCCAGTGACCCGGTGACCCGGAATTATTGGCTGATCGGGGCCGTCAGAGATGGCCCCGAACAGCCATAGCCAGCAGGGGTGAGGTGGCACTGGTGCCACCTCACGATCGCCCTGATTCGTCGTCCGGATTACCGGCCGACCAATCAGGGCGTCTGCTGCGGGTGTCACTCCCGCACCCGCTCACGTCCTCCGATCCCCGGCGTCCCTGTTGGGATCGGGGCCCCAGGAGCAGCGGCGGCGGCGGCGGCGACGACGAGGGACTGACCTGATGCGGCGTGGATCGTTGGAGGTGAGTGACAGCCTCCTGCTGTTGCTTAGCAACAGCTCCCAGCATGCAAAAAGGGCATGCTGGGAGCTGTAGTTATGCAACAGCAGGAGGCAGACCACCACAACTCCCAGCATTCCCTTATGGGCATGCTGGGACTTGTAGTTTTGCAACAGCTGGAAGCACATACTTTCTATGGAAAAGTGTACCTTCTGCTGTTGTATAACTACAACTCCCAGCTTGCACAATCAGCTAAAGTGCATGCTGGGAGTTGTAGTGGTGCATCTGGTGGTTGCATAACTACAACTCCCAGCATGCCCGTTGACTGTCGGTGACTGCTGAGAGTTGTAGTTTTGCAGCAGCTGAAGGCACACTGAGTTAAGTAGCAAACCAGTGTGTCTCCAGCCGTTGCATAACTACAATCCCCAGCATCCCCAGCCAAAGTAGTATGCCTCCAGCTGTTGCATAACTACAAGACCCAGCATGCCCTTCCGCTGTCCGTACATGCTGGGGGTTGTAGCTTTTGCAACAGCTGAAGGCACACTGGTTGCAAAACACTGAGTTTGTTACCAAACTCGGTGTTTCACAACCAGTGTGCCTCCAGCTGTTGCAAAACTACAACTCCCAGCATGCACTGATAGACCGTACATGCTTGGAGTTGTAGTTTTGCAACAGCTGGATGTCCCCCCCCCCCCCCCCAATGTGAACGTACAGGGTACACTCACATGGGCGGAGGATTACAGTAAGTATCCGGCTGCAAGTTTGAGCTGCGGCAAATTTTCTGCCGCAGCTCAAACTGCCAGCGAAAAACTACTGTGAACCCCCCGCCCGTGCGACTGTACCCTAAAAACACTACACTAACACAAAATAAAATAAAAAGTAAAAAACACTACGTATACACATACCCCTACACAGCCCCCTCCCCTCCCCAATAAAAATGAAAAACGTCTGGTACGCCACGGTTTCCAAAACGGAGCCTCCAGCGGTTGCAAAACTACAACTCCCAGCATGCACTGATAGACCGTACATGCTGGGAGTTGTAGTTTTGCAACAGCTGGATGTCCCCCCCCAATGTGAACGTACAGGGTACACTCACATGGGCGGAGGATTACAGTAAGTATCCGGCTGCAAGTTTGAGCTGCGGCAAATTTTCTGCCGCAGCTCAAACTGCCAGCGAGAAACTACTGTGAACCCCCGCCAGTGTGACTGTATCCTAAAAACACTACACTACACTAACACACAATAAAATAAAAAGTAAAAAACACTACATATACACATACCCCTATACAACCCCCCTCCCCTCCCCAATAAAAATGAAAAACGTCTGGTACGCCACTGTTTCCAAAACGGAGCCTCCAGCTGTTGCAAAACAACTACTCCCAGTATTGCCAGATAGCCGTTGACTGTCTAGGCATGCTGGGAGTTTTACAACAGCTGGAGGCACCCTGTTTGGGAATCACTGGCGTAGAATACCCCTATGTCCACCCCTATGCAAGTCCCTAATTTAGGCCTCAAATGCGCATGGCGCTCTCACTTTGGAGCCCTGTCGTATTTCAAGGCAACAGTTTAGGGTCACATATGGGGTATCGCCGTACTCGGGAGAAATTGTGTTACAAATTTTGGGGGGTATTTTCTGCTATTACCCTTTTTAAAAATGTAAAATTTTTGGGAAAACAAGCATTTTAGGTAAAAAAAATTATATATTTTTTTACATATGCAAAAGTCGGGAAACACCTGTAGGGTATTAAGGTTCAAATTACCCCTTGTTACGTTCCCCGAGGGGTCTAGTTTCCAAAATGGTATGCCATGTGTTTTTTTTTTTTGCTTTCCTGGCACCATAGGGGCTTCCTAAAGGTGACATGCCCCCCAAAAACCATTTGTCGCTCCTTCCCTTCTGAGCCCTCTACTGCGCCCGCCGAACACTTTACATAGACATATGAGGTATGTGCTTACTCGAGAGAAATTGGGTTTCAAATACAAGTAAAAATTTTCTCCTTTTTACCCCTTGCAAAAATTCCAAAATTGGGTCTACAAGAACATGCGAGTGTAAAAAATGAAGATTTTGAATTTTCTCCTTCACTTTGCTGCTATTCCTGTGAAACACCTAAAGGGTTAATACACTTACTGAATGTCATTTTGAATACTTTGGGGGTGCAGTTTTTATAATGGGGTCATTTATGGGGTATTTCTAATATGAAGACCCTTCAAATCCACTTCAAAACTGAACTGGTCCCTGAAAAATAGTGAGTTTGAAAATTTTGTGAAAATTTTCAAAATTGCTGCAGAACTTTGAAGCCCTCTGGTGTCTTCCAAAAGTAAAAACTCATCAATTTTATGATGCAAACATAAAGTAGACATGTTGTATATGTGAACACAAAAAATATATATTTGGAATATCCATTTTCCTTACAAGCAGAGAGCTTCAAAGTTAGAAAAATGCTAAATTTTCATTTTTTTCATCAAATTTGGGGATTTTTCACCAAGAAAGGATGCAAGTTACCATAAAATGTTACCACTATGTTAAAGTAGAATATGTCACGAAAAAACAATCTCGGAATCAGAATGATAACTAAAAGCATTCCAGAGTTATTAATGTTTAAAGTGACAGTGGTCAGATGTGCAAAAAACGCTCTGGTCCTTAACCCCTTAAGGACACATGACGTACTGGAACGTCATGTGTCCACTCCCGATCTATAACGCGGGGCCACGGCGTGGCCCCGCGTCATAGCGGGTCGGGCCCGGCCTCTAACAACGGCCGGGACCCGTGGCTAATAGCGCGCGGCATTGATCGCTGTGCCGCGCGCTATTAACCCTTTAGACGCGGCGTTCAAAGTTGAACGCCGCGTCTAAAGTGAAACCGAAAGCATCCCGGCTAGCTCAGTGGGCTGTTCGGGATAGCCGCGGTGAAATCGCGGCATCCCGAACAGCTGACAGGACAGCGGGAGGGCCCCTACCTGCCTCCTCGCTGTCCGATCGCCGAATGACTGCTCAGTGCCTGAGATCCAGGCATGAGCAGTCATGCGGCAGAATCGTTGATCACTGGTTTCTTATGAGAAACCAGTGATCAACATAGAAGATCAGTGTGTGCAGTGTTATAGGTCCCTATGGGACCTATAACACTGCAAAAAAAAAGTGAAAAAAAAAAGTGAATAAAGATCATTTAACTCCTCCCCTATTAAAAGTTTGAATCACCCCCCTTTTCCAATAAAAAAAAAAACACAGTGTAAATAAAAATAAAAATAAACATATGTGGTATCACCGCGTGCGGAAATGTCCGAATTATAAAAATATATCATTAATTAAACCGCTCGGTCAATGGCGTGCGCGCAAAAAAATTCCAAAGTCCAAAATAGTGCATTTTTGGTCACTTTTTATATCATTTAAAAATGAATAAAAAGTGATCAATAAGTCCTATCAATGCAAAAATGGTACCGTTAAAAACTTCAGATCACGGCGCAAAAAATGAGCCCTCATACCGCCCCATACACGGAAAAATAAAAAAGTTATAGGGGTCAGAAGATGACAATTTTAAACGTATTAATTTTCCTGCATGTAGTTATGATTTTTTCCAGAAGTCCGACAAAATCAAACCTATATAAGTAGGGTATCATTTTAATCGTATGGACCTACAGAATACATATCAGGTGTCATTTTTACCGAAAAATGTACAACGTAGAAACGGAAGCCCCCAAAAGTTACAAAACAGCGTTTTTTTTTTTAATTTTGTCGCACAATGATTTTTTTTCCCGCTTCACCATAGATTTTTGGGCAAAATGACTGATGTCATTACAAAGTAGAATTGGTGGCGCAAAAAATAAGCCATCATATGGATTTTTAGGTGTAAATTTGAAAGAGTTATGATTTTTTAAAGGCAAGGAGCAAAAAACGAAAATGCAAAAACGGAAAAACCTCCGGTCCTTAAGGGGTTAAGGTGTAAAATGGCCTGGTCCTTAAGGGGTTAAATGGGTACTCTGGTGGAAAACTATTATTTTTTTTATAAATCAACTGGTGCCAGAAAGTTAAACAGATTTGTAAATTACTTCTATTAAAAAAAAATCTTAATCCTTCCAGTACTTATTAGCTGCTGAATACTACAGAGGAAATTATTTTCTTTTACGAACACAGAGCTCTCTGCTGACATCTCTGTCCATTTTAGGAACTGTCCAGAGCAGCATATGTTTGCTATGGGGATTTTCTCCTACTCTGGACAGTTCTTAAAATGGACAGAGGTATCAGCAGAGAGCACTGTGCTCGTGATGTCAGCAGAGAGCTCTGTGTTCCAAAAAGAAAATAATTTCCTCTGTAGTATTCAGCAGCTAATAAGTACTGGAAGGATTAATATTAAGAAGTACAAATTTGTTTAACTTTCTGGCACCAGTTGATTAAAAAAAAAAAAGTTTTCCTACCGGAGTACCCCTTAAACCCCTTAAGGACCGGGGGTTTTTCCGTTTTTGCATTTTCGTTTTTTTGCTCCTTGCCTTTAAAAAATCATAAGTCTTTCAATTGTGCACCTAAAAATCCATATGATGCTTATTTTTTGCGCCACCAATTCTACTTTGTAATGACATCAGTCATTTTACCCAAAAATCTACGGTGAAACGGAAAAAAAAATCATTGTGCGACAAAATTGAAAAAAAACGCTGTTTTGTAAATTTTGGGGGCTTTCGTTTCTACGTAGTACATTTTTTGGTAAAAATGACACCTTATCTTTATTCTGTAGGTCCATACAGTTAAAATGATCCCCTACGTATATAGGTTTGATTTTGTCGCACTTCTGGAAAAAATCATAACTACATGCAGGAAAATTAATACGTTTAAAATTGTCATCTTCTGACCCCTATAGCTTTTTTATTTTTCCGTGTATGGGGCGGTATGAGGGCTCATTTTTTGCGCCTTGATCTGAAGTTTTTAACGGTACCATTTTTGCATTGATAGGACTTATTGATTTGCGCGGACGCCATTGACCGAGCGGTTTAATTAATGATATATTTTTTATAATTTGGACATTTCCGCACGCGGTGATACCATATATGTTTATTTTTATTTACACTGTGGTTTTTTTTATGGGAAAAGGGGGGTGATTCAAACTTTTAATAGGGAAGGGGTTAAATGATATTCATTCACTTTTTTTTTCACTTTTTTTTGCAGTGTTATAGGTCCCATAGGGACCTATAACACTGCACACACTGATCTCTTATACTGATCATTGTTATCCCATAGGGACCTATAACACTGCACACACTGATCTCTTATACTGATCATTGTTATCCCATAGGGACCTATAACACTGCACACACTGATCTTTCACATTGATCACAGGTTTCTCATAAAAAAACAGTGATCGATGATTCTGCCGCTTGACTGCTCCTGCCTGGATCTCAGGCACTGAGCAGTCATTCGGCGATCGGACAGCGAGGAGGCAGGTGGGGGCCCTCTCGCTGTCCTGTCAGGAGAGAAGGAAGGAGCTGGGAAGCTTCTGAGACAACACCACACTGACATTGAGAGTACTACACAACTTCCTGTCAGGAGAGAAGGAAGGAGCTAGGAAGATTCTGAAACAACACCACACTGACATTGAGAGTACTACACAACTTCCTGTCAGGAGAGAAGGAAGGAGCTAGGAAGCTTCTGAGACAACACCACACTGACATTGAGAGTACTACACAACTTCCTGTCAGGAGAGAAGGAAGAGCCAGGGAGCTGCTGAGGCAACACCACACTGACAATAAAAGGGCTACACAACTTCCTGTCATGAGATAGGGAAGAGCCGGGAAGCTGCTGAAACAACACAATGAGAGGACTACACAACTTTCTGTCAAAAGAGAGGGAGGAGTGGGAGCTGAGATGACAACACCACACTGACAATAAGAGGACTACAAAACTTCCTGTCAGAAGAGAGGGAGGAGTGGCAGATTATGAGACAACACCATACTGACAATAAGAAGACTACAAAACTTTCTGTTGGGTTACTAATGCTAAAGCCAGTACAATGTGTGAAAACGCTATATCAGTAAGTTACATATCTTTGGTTAAATATAATTTTTTGATACCAGAATACCCCTTTACTATAGATGGCCTGATGGTTCCCCGTAGTGGAGTGTCCCTTTAAGCTCTCATTGTCTGCCAGCCTCGGTGAATACCCAGTTATTATTGCCAACTTCCAAAATGAGTTTCTGGACTTTGATATTTCAGGGGAAAACATGTGACCTCATAGAGAAGGAATCGGTGAAGTCTTTGGGACGTCTGGTTCAGGAGATTAGTGAAGGTAACTGGTAAGAGGTGACAGGTCCCTATTAACATCCAACCATTTCCAGAATTCTCAGCCCCCGACTTATCTGACATGATGAGAGGACTTAATAACATCAGCTAAACCAACATAGTTGTCTGCAGATACAGCGTGCGCTTTATTGTCTCTTAAAGGGACACGACCACCCAACATAAGTAGGGAAATGTCACCAAAGATATATATAACCCTACATGTATAGTGGGTAAGGGTACGTATTTAAACCTCTAACACCAAAAAGAGAACCATACCACAACAACAAAAAAGTAAGAAAGTAATAGGATATAAAAAATAAACTTTATTAATGCAATTTAATGAAGAAAATAATAAAAGAAAAACTAAAACAAAGAAGTAGTAGCAATAAATAGGTACTAGTAGACATACAAAGATACAGGACAATGGTAGGACCCAAGTACATCAAAATATACAAGTATAAAGAGTAAATGCCACAGTAGCTGGTAGGGTACAAGAATAATACCTCCCAAAAGTATACAATAAAGGGTGCCAAACCATACCTACACCTGAGCCCCAACGATCGTTTCGCTATTATGCCGCTTCTTCGGGGGGCATAGTAGGGAAGTGTAGGGAAATGATGCAGACCATGACGGCCTCTATATTTTGTGGGGCAGCGAAGGTTTGGCTTTGATAAGGGGTGGAGCCTAAACTTTAAAGTGGTACTCCCGCCTTAAAGGGGTACTCTGGTGGTAAATTTTTTTGACTATGTGGCATCTTCTTTGTAAGTTTAGTTTTTTTGCAATATACATGTGTTTTTTGGCAGCATGTATGTGTTTTTCTTACCTGTTTGTTGGGCAGGAAGTTCTGTAGTTTTCTTTTACTGTTGACCACAGTTCTGAGTCTGTTGTGGACAAGATGTCACAGCTTTTTTTTCCCCCTCTGTCTGCATGAGAGGAATAAGCCACGCCCCCTCATCTCATCCAGCTGAGTACACAGCTCCTCACCTCCCCTCCCCCTGCTCTGTATTCTGAGGACGCAGGTCTGCACAGGAGAAGGACCTCACAGAGAAGATAAGTGTTATCTGAAGGGGAGGATGACAAGGTGCACGGGCCGGGGATGTATGGACTGCAGGGGAAGAAATCTCATACTGGGAGTGATCTCTATATGTGAAGGTGGAGGTCGGACTCCTGAATGACACATGCTGGGAGTTGTAGTCCCTGTTGTGTGTGTGTGTGGGTGCGTGTGTATTCTAGTGTTTACAAACCGGTGTGCCTCCAGCTGTTGCAAAACTACAACTCCCAGCATGCCCTGACAGACTTTGGGCATGCTGGGAGTTGTAGATTTGCAACAGCTGGAGGCACACTGGTTGGAAAACACTGTTCTAGCCTATTCAGCATACACATCATGTTACACCAGTGTTTCCCAACCAGTGTGCCTCCAGCTGTTGCAAAACTACAACTCCTAGCATGCTCAAAGGCTGTCTGGGCATGCTGGGAGTTGTAGTTTTGCAACAGCTGGAGGCACACTGGTTTGTAAACACTGGTGTATGCCCTACAGAGGTGTGGTGAACTACAACCCCCAGGAGACTACAGAGGCAGCATACTGGTGTCATACCACAGACTGAAGACTCCTGAATGACACATGCTGGGAGTTGTAGTCCCTTTTGTGTGTGTATGACAGTGTATCCCAACCAGGGCTCATTATATTAGTGTGCTGTGTATAAGGGGGCCGACCCGGGAAAATAGTAGGGTGGGTAAAGGGCGGAACAAAGAAACAAAAAAAAAAAAAGGAGCCACCCCAAACCAGCAAGGCATGTGGCATGCTGGGATTTGTAGTTTTCAGCACAGCAAGAAACAGGAAATAGAAGCAAAGATAGGAAATCAAAGTGGGGGATAAAAAGACAACAAAGAACGGAAATAGAGTCACCTAAACAACAAGAATAGAAATGAAACAAAACAAATAGGGTAAGTCAAAAACGGAAAACACGTTGACCACCGGAGTACCCTTTTAAGACATCTTATCCCCTATCCAAAGGATAGGGGATAAGACGTATGATCTCGAGGGTCCCGCCACTGGGGACCCACGCAATCTCTCATGCAGCCCCACCTGTCTCAGCTGCACGCAGCGCTGGAGGCTCCATGTCTGAAGCCTCATGACCACGGTGCCAGACTATCATGACTCCGCCCCCTTGTGCCGTCAATGCAAGCCTATGGGAGGGGGCGTGACGGCCCTGCAGCTGAGACAGGTGGGTGTTGCATAAGGGATAAGATGTCTTAGGGCCGGAGTACACCTTTAAACAGAGCTAATTTACTTAAAAGGTAGCACCACTCCTGTCTTCAGGTTGTGTGTGGTATTACAACTTTGTTCTATTCACTTCAATGGAACTGAGCTGCAATACCACATAAAACCTAAGGACAAGAGCACACCAGCACAGAGGGGGATTCTTTACTATAAAAGCAGTGAGACTATGGAACTCTTTGCCAGAGGAAGGGGTCATGGTGAACTCAATAAAAGCTCCTGAATGTTCGACAGGAAGTTGTGTAGTTCTTTCCAGTCTGACCACAGTGCTCTCTGCTGACACCTCTGACCATGTCAGGAACTGTCCAGAGCAGGAAAGGTTTGCTATAGTGATTTTCTCCTCCTCTGAACAGTTCCTGACATGGACAGAGGTGTCAGCAGAGAGCACTGTGGTCAGGTTGGAAGGAACTACACAACTTCCTCTGGAGTATACAGGAGCTGTTAAGTACTGGAAGGATTAAGATTTTTAAATAGAAGCAATTTACAAATCTGTATAACTTTCTGGCACCAGTTGATTTAAATAAAAATGTTTTCCAGCGGAGTACCCCTTTAAAGGGTGCATTTTAGCAGTGCCAAGACCACTGTTGTATAGTCCCCAGTGGCAGTCATGTAAATTGCACTTCAGTTCTTTGATCATGTGATCATCGCATGTTTTTGTTTATTTCCATAATGGCTAATAATCTAACCTCACTCTAATACTCATTCCTGTTATCTCCCATACTATTGTGTCAGTAAATGACTATAGAAATATGTAAAAGTTCTCAAAAAGTTCAAGGCCGATACTAACTCAGCGTGAGACTCATAAGGATGAATAACATCACGTAGACGCAGGTAGGAGAAGACAGACAAAGCTTATCAATCATTCGGCATGATTCATACTTGTATGGTTCACTGAGAGCTGATGATTTAAAGGGCAACTACAATCACAACCAACAGTGTTATCCATCAGACAGAGAGCATTCCTAAATCATATGAAAGAAAATATTCTACAAACAAACTTTACTACAGTACATGCAAGTTTACTATGATTTTCTCCTTATCACACTTAAGAAACAAATACTTTATTACAATATTCCCCCTGAGAGTGTCCTACTGTGTAAATGAATATAACTACTATAATACTGCCCCCTATATACAATAATATAACTACTATAATACTGCTCCTATATACAAGAATATAACTACTATGATACTGCCCCCTATATACAATAATATAACTACTATAATACTGCTCCTATATACAAGAATATAACTACTATAATACTGCTCCTATATACAAGAATATACCTACTATAATACTGCTCCTATATACAAGGATATATCTACTATAATACTGCCCCCTATATGCAAGAATATAACTACTATAATACTGCTCCTATATACAAGAATATAACTACTATAATACTGCCTCCTATGTACAAGAATATAACTACTATAATACTGCTCCTATATACAAGAATATAACTACTATAATACTGCTCCTATATACAAGAATATAACTACTATAATACTGCTCCTATATACAAGAATATACCTACTATAATACTGCTCCTATATACAAGGATATATCTACTATAATACTGCCCCTATATGCAAGAATATAACTACTATAATACTGCTCCTATATACAAGAATATAACTACTATAATACTGCCCCTATATACAAGAATATAAATACTATAATACTGCTCCTATATATAATAATATAACTACTATAATACTGCCTCCTATATACCAGAATATAACTACTATAATACTGCCCCTATATACAAGAATATAACTACTATAATACTGTCTCCAATATACAAGAATATAACTACTATAATACTACTCTTATGTACAAGAATATAACTACTATAATACTGCTCTTATGTACAAGAATATAACTACTATAATACTGCTCCTATATACAAGAATATAGCTACTATAATACTGCTCCTATATACAAGAATATAACTACTATAATACTGCCTCCTATATACAAGAATATAACTACTATAATACTGCTCCTATATACAAGAATATAACTACTATAATACTGCTCCTATATACAAGAATATAACTATGATAATACTGCTCCTATATACAAGAACATAACTACTATAATACTGCTCCCATATACAAGAATATAACTACTATAATACTGCTCCTATATACAAGAATATAACTACTATAATACTGCTCCTATATACAAGAATATAACTACTATAATACTGCCTCCTATATACAAGAATATAACTACTATAATACTGCCTCCTATGTACAAGAATATAACTACTATAATACTGCTCCTATATACAAGAATATAACTACTATAATGCTGCTCCTATATACAAGAATATAACTACTATAATACTGCTCCTATATACAAGAATATAACTACTATAATGCTGCTCCTATATACAAGAATATAACTACTATAATACTGCTCCTATATACAAGAATATAACTACTATAATACTGCTCCTATATACAAGAATATAACTACTATAATACTGCTCCTATATACAAGAATATAACTACTATCATACTGCTCCTATATACAAGAATATAACTACTATAATACTGCCTCCTATATACAAGAATATAACTACTATAATACTGTCTCCTATATACAAGAATATAACTACTATAATACTGCTCCTATATACAAGAATATAACTACTATAATACTGCTCCTATATATAAGAATATAACTACTATAATACTGCCTCCTATATACAAGAATATAACTACTATAATACTGCTCCTATATACAAGAATATAACTACTATAATACTGCTCCTATATACAAGAATATAATTACTATAATACTGCTCCTATATACAAGAATATAACTACTATAATACTGTCTCCTATATACAAGAATATAACTACTATAATACTGCTCCTATATACAAGAATATATCTACTATAATACTGCTCCTATATACAAGAATATAACTACTATAATACTGCTCCTATATACAAGAATATAACTACTATAATACTGCTCCTATATACAAGAATATAACTACTATCATACTGCTCCCATACAGAATAATACAGATTTGAATGAGAACGTACAAGTGAATGTTTTTTGCTAGTTGAATTCTTTAGGACCCCGGTGGGCGGTGATTTCTCAGGCAGCCATGTAAAAGCCATTTCGTGAAGCATCCTGGTAGTTTTGGAGAATCACTAGTTTACATAGAGATCTTTCCTCAGAGTTTTTTAAGTAATTACTGAAGAAACATCTATTTAGCTTGTGAACTCCTTGAGGATCCTCGTCCCATTCTCTCCATGACACCGGGGCACAGAAAACATTACACGTAGCAGCCGCTCCTCTAGTCACTGGATACGGACGAGGTTGGGTTATTGTCCTCATTCCGCTCTCTTGACATTTAGTTGGTTTAATGGAAGTGGGGATCCCAATTATTGCACTCCCCATATGAGTCCTGTGGGTGTGTGCGCTTCATGAAGGGCAGGTCCAGCTGGGCTAAACAGAGGGTGTCGTCTATGGTCCTGTGACTTTTGCTGCTGTTCCCGTCACCTGCGGAGAATTCACACTGTTTATTTTCTTATCTTACTTGAGAATCCTTAAAGTGCAGTAAAAGAGAGACTTTGCATATTCAGTGAATTCGGAAATTCTTCAGACCCTTTCACTTTTTCACATTTTGTTATGTTGCAGCCTCGTGCTAAAATCAACAAAATACTAATTTCTCCCATCATTCTGCACTCAATACATGGGGTACTTTTTTGCCCCTCCTAAAGCTACATTCCCAGTCTTGGAGGGGCCTATTGGTGAATCCCCCGGTTGTCCCCCGAGCAGCTAGGAGCCCACTGGAAAACCTCAGTGTTTTGTCGTGCTTTGCACAAAATTATGCTAAAAACACATTGACTTTTGCCTAAATCAAGATATAACAAAATGCAGCCCCCTGCAGCCTCTCTGCTCCTCAGGCAACACCTGTACTGCAAGAGATTGTTGCCGGTGATCCCATTAGAGGTCCATGCATTGAGATGAAGGTATTGCACCAGAAAGAAGAGAAGGTAATAGGGAAAGCATGGGGGTACTATACTGTGTGAGGGGTAAGCAGCAGTCTATATTGGGAGTGCTGGATAGCTATCTATGTAAGTGGAGGGTCTGCAGAAGTTTATTTGAGAAGGGTGTATGAACAGCAGGCTATGTAAGAGGAGGGTTGTATGAGCAGCTGTCTATGTCAGAGGGGGTGTTTAAGCAGCAGTCTATGTGAGGAAGGTGTATGGCAGTGTATGTGAGGGGGTGTCCGAGCATATGTGTATGTGAGTGAGGTGTATAAGCAGCAGTCTATGTGAGGTGGTTTGCAAGCAGCAGTCTATGTTCGGGGGTGTATGAGTAGCAGTCTATGTTAGGGGGTGTATGAGCAGCAGTCTATGTTAGGGGGTGTATGAGCAGCAGTCTATGTTAGGGGGTGTATGAGCAGCAGTCTTTGTAAGCCGGTGTACAAGCAGCAGTTTGTGTGAGGGGCAATACTAGCAGCAGTCTTTATCGGGGGTAAATGAGCAGCAGTCTATATGAGGGGTGTATGAGCAGCAGTCTATGTAAGGGAGTGTATGAGCAGCAGCCTATGTGAGGGGGTATATGAGCAGCAGTCTATGTGAGGGGGTATACGAGCAGCAGTCTTTGTGAGGGGGTATACGAGCAGCAGCCTATGTGAGGGGGTATACAAGCAGCAGTCTATGTGAGGGGTATACGAGCAGCAGTCTATGTAAGGGGGTGTGAGAGCAGCAGTCTATGTAAGGGGGTATAGGATCAGCAGTCTATGTAAGGGGGTGCATAAGCAGCAGTCTATGTGAGGGGGTATACGAGCAGCAGCCTATGTGAGGGGGTGTGAGAGCAGCAGTCTATGTGAGGGGGAATAGGATCAGCAGTCTATGTAAGGGGGTGCATAAGCAGCAGTCTATGTGAGGGGGTATACGAGCAGCAGTCTATGTCAGGGGGTGCATAAGCAGCAGTCTTTGTGAGGGGGTATTCGAGCATCAGTTTATGTGAACAGCAGTCTATGTGAGGGGGTGTATGAGCAGCAGTCTATGTGATGGGATGTACAAGCAGCAGTCTATGTAAGGGGGTGTACAAGTGGCAGCCTATGTGAGGGGGTGTATGAGTAGCAGTCTATCTGAAGGTGTGTACAAGCAGTAGTCTATTGAGAAGGTGATGGAGCAGAAGTCTATGTGAGGGGGGGTGTATAAGTAGCAGTCTTTGTGAGGGGGTGTATGAGTAGCAGTCTATGTGAGGGGGTGTATGAGTAGCAGTCTATGTGAGGGGTGTATGAGCAGCAGTCTATGTGAGGGGGGTGTATAAGTAGCAGTCTATGTGAGGGGGTGTATGAGTAGCAGTCTATGTGAGGGGGGTGTATGAGTAGCAGTCTATGTGAGGGGGGTGTATGAGTAGCAGTCTATGTGATGAGGTGTATGAGTAGCAGTCTATGGGAGGGGGTGTATGAGTAGCAGTCTATGTGAGGGGGTGTATGAGTAGCAGTCTATGTGAGGGGGTGTATGAGTAGCAGTCTATGTGAGGGGTGTATGAGTAGCAGTCTATGTGAGGGGTGTATGAGTAGCAGTCTATGTGATGGGTGTATGAGTAGCAGTCTATGTGAGGGGGTGTATGAGTAGCAGTCTATGTGAGGGGTGTATGAGTAGCAGTCTATGTGAGGGGTGTATGAGTAGCAGTCTATGTGAAGGGGTGTATGAGTAGCAGTCTATGTGAGGGGGTGTATGAGTAGCAGTTTATGTGAGGGGTGTATGAGTAGCAGTCTATGTGAGGGGTGTATGAGTAGCAGTCTATGTGAGGAGTGTATGAGTAGCAGTCTATGTGAGGGGGTGTATGAGTTGCAGTCTATGTGAGGGGTGTATGAGTAGCAGTCTATGTGAGGGGTGTATGAGTAGCAGTCTATGTGAGGGGGTGTATGATAAGCAGTCTATGTGAGAGGGTGTATCAGTAGCAGTATATGTGAGGGGGTGTATAAGTAGCAGTCTATGTGAGGGTGTGTGTAAGGAGCAGTCTATGTGAGGGGGTGTATGAGTAGCAGTCTATGTGAGGGGGTGTATGAGTAGCAGACTATGTGAAGGTGTGTGTAAGGAGCAGTCTATGTGAGGGGATGTATGATAAGCAGTCTATGTGAGGGGGTGTATGCATAGCAGTCTATGTGAGGGGGTGTATGCGTAGCAGTCTATGTGAGGGGGTGTATGAGTAGCAGTCTATGTGAGGATATGTGTAAGGAGCAGTCTATGTGAGGGGGTATATGAGTAGCAGTCTATGTGAGGGGGTGTATGAGTAGCAGTCTATGTGAGGGGTGTATGAGTAGCAGTCTATGTGAGGGGGTGTATGAGTAGCAGTCTATGTAAGGGGTGTATGAGTAGCAGTCTATGTGAGGGGTGTATGAGTAGCAGTCTATGTGAGGGGGTGTATGAGTTGCAGTCTATGTGAGGGGGTGTATGAGTAGCAGTCTATGTGAGGGGTGTATGAGTAGCAGTCTATGTGAGGGGGTGTATGATAAGCAGTCTATATGAGGGGGTGTATCAGTAGCAGTCTATGTGAGGGGGTGTAGAAGTAGCAGTCTATGTGAGGGTGTGTATAAGGAGCAGTCTATGTGAGGGGGTGTATGAGTAGCAGTCTATGTGAGGGGTGTATGAGTAGCAGTCTATGTGAGGGGGTGTATGAGTAGCAGTCTATGTGAGGGGGTGCATGATAAGCAGTCTATGTGAGGGGGTGTATCAGTAGCAGTCTATGTGAGGGGTGTCTGAGTAGCAGTCTATGTGAGGGGTGTATAAGTAGCAGTCTATGTGAGGGGGTGTATGAGTAGCAGTCTATGTGAGCGGTGTATGAGTAGCAGTCTATGTGAGGGGGTGTATGAGTAGCAGTCTATGTGAGGGGTGTATGAGTAGCAGTCTATGTGAGGGGGTGTATGAGTAGCAGTCTATGTGAGGGGGTGTATGAGTAGCAGTCTATGTGAGGGGGTGTATGAGTAGCAGTCTATGTGAGGGGGTGTATGAGTAGCAGTCTATGTGAGGGGTGTATGAGTAGCAGTCTATGTGAGGGGTGTATGAGTAGCAGTCTATGTGAGGGGATGTATGAGTAGCAGTCTATGTGAGGGGTGTATGAGTAGCAGTCTATGTGAGGGGTGTATGAGTAGCAGTCTATGTGAGGGGTGTATGAGTAGCAGTCTATGTGAGGGGGTGTATGAGTAGCAGTCTATGTGAGGGGGTGTATGAGTTGCAGTCTATGTGAGGGGGTGTATGAGTAGCAGTCTATGTGAGGGGGTGTATGAGTAGCAGTCTATGTGAGGGGGTGTATGAGTAGCAGTCTATGTGATGGGGTGTATGAGTAGCAGTCTATGTGAGGGGTGTATGAGTAGCAGTCTATGTAAGGGGGTGTATGAGTAGCAGTCTATGTGAGGGGGTGTATGAGTAGCAGTCTATGTGAGGGGGTGTATGAGTAGCAGTCTATGTGAGGGGGTGTATGAGTAGCAGTCTATGTGAGGGGGTGTATGAGTAGCAGTCTATGTGAGGGGTGTATGAGTAGCAGTCTATGTGAGGGGGTGTATGAGTAGCAGTCTATGTGAGGGGTGTATGAGTAGCAGTCTATGTGAGGGGGTGTATGAGTAGCAGTCTATGTGAGGGGGGTGTATGAGTAGCAGTCTATGTGAGGGGGGTGTATGAGTAGCAGTCTATGTGAGGGGGGTATGAGTAGCAGTCTATGTGAGGGGGGGTATGAGTAGCAGTCTATGTGAGGGGGTGTATGAGTAGCAGTCTATGTGAGGGGGTGTATGAGTAGCAGTCTATGTAAGGGGGGTGTATGAGTAGCAGTCTATGTGAGGGGGGGTATGAGTAGCAGTCTATGTGAGGGGGTGTATGAGTAGCAGTCTATGTAAGGGGTGTATGAGTAGCAGTCTATGTGAGGGGGGGTATGAGTAGCAGTCTATGTGAGGGGGGGTATGAGTAGCAGTCTATGTGAGGGGTGTATGAGTAGCAGTCTATGTGAGGGGGGGTATGAGTAGCAGTCTATGTGAGGGGTGTATGAGTAGCAGTCTATGTGAGGGGTGTATGAGTAGCAGTCTATGTGAGGGGGGGTATGAGTAGCAGTCTATGTGAGGGGTTTATGAGTAGCAGTCTATGTGAGGGGTGTATGAGTAGCAGTCTATGTGAGGGGGTGTATGAGTAGCAGTCTATGTGAGGGGTTTATGAGTAGCAGTCTATGTGAGGGGTGTATGAGTAGCAGTCTATGTGAGGGGGTGTATGAGTAGCAGTCTATGTGAGGATATGTGTAAGGAGCAGTCTATGTGAGGGGGTATATGAGTAGCAGTCTATGTGAGGGGGTGTATGAGTAGCAGTCTATGTGAGGGGTGTATGAGTAGCAGTCTATGTGAGGGGGTGTATGAGTAGCAGTCTATGTAAGGGGTGTATGAGTAGCAGTCTATGTGAGGGGTGTATGAGTAGCAGTCTATGTGAGGGGGTGTATGAGTTGCAGTCTATGTGAGGGGGTGTATGAGTAGCAGTCTATGTGAGGGGTGTATGAGTAGCAGTCTATGTGAAGGGGTGTATGATAAGCAGTCTATATGAGGGGGTGTATCAGTAGCAGTCAATGTGAGGGGGTGTAGAAGTAGCAGTCTATGTGAGGGTGTGTATAAGGAGCAGTCTATGTGAGGGGGTGTATGAGTAGCAGTCTATGTGAGGGGTGTATGAGTAGCAGTCTATGTGAGGGGGTGTATGAGTAGCAGTCTATGTGAGGGGGTGCATGATAAGCAGTCTATGTGAGGGGGTGTATCAGTAGCAGTCTATGTGAGGGGTGTCTGAGTAGCAGTCTATGTGAGGGGTGTATGAGTAGCAGTCTATGTGAGGGGGTGTATGAGTAGCAGTCTATGTGAGGGGTGTATGAGTAGCAGTCTATGTGAGGGGGTGTATGAGTAGCAGTCTATGTGAGGGGTGTATGAGTAGCAGTCTATGTGAGGGGATGTATGAGTAGCAGTCTATGTGAGGGGTGTATGAGTAGCAGTCTATGTGAGGGGGTGTATGAGTAGCAGTCTATGTGAGGGGGTGTATCAGTAGCAGTCTATGTGAGGGGTGTCTGAGTAGCAGTCTATGTGAGGGGTGTATGAGTAGCAGTCTATGTGAGGGGGTGTATGAGTAGCAGTCTATGTGAGGGGTGTATGAGTAGCAGTCTATGTGAGGGGTGTATGAGTAGCAGTCTATGTGAGGGGGTGTATGAGTAGCAGTCTATGTGAGGGGGTGTGTGAGTAGCAGTCTATGTGAGGGGTGTATGAGTAGCAGTCTATGTGAGGGGTGTATGAGTAGCAGTCTATGTAAGGGGGTGTATGAGTAGCAGTCTATGTGAGGGGGTGTATGAGTAGCAGTCTATGTGAGGGGGTGTATGAGTAGCAGTCTATGTGAGGGGGTGTATGAGTAGCAGTCTATGTGAGGGGGTGTATGAGTAGCAGTCTATGTGATGGGGTGTATGAGTAGCAGTCTATGTGAGGGGTGTATGAGTAGCAGTCTATGTGAGGGGTGTATGAGTAGCAGTCTATGTGAGGGGGTGTATGAGTAGCAGTCTATGTGAGGGGTGTATGAGTAGCAGTCTATGTGAGGGGGGTGTATGAGTAGCAGTCTATGTGAGGGGGGTATGAGTAGCAGTCTATGTGAGGGGGGGTATGAGTAGCAGTCTATGTGAGGGGGTGTATGAGTAGCAGTCTATGTAAGGGGGGTGTATGAGTAGCAGTCTATGTGAGGGGGGGTATGAGTAGCAGTCTATGTGAGGGGGTGTATGAGTAGCAGTCTATGTAAGGGGGGTGTATGAGTAGCAGTCTATGTGAGGGGGGTATGAGCAGCAGTCTATGTGAGGGGGGTGTATAAGTAGCAGTCTATGTGAGGGGGTGTATGAGTAGCAGTCTATGTGAGGGGGGTGTATGAGTAGCAGTCTATGTGAGGGGGTGTGTATGAGTAGCAGTCTATGTGATGAGGTGTATGAGTAGCAGTCTATGGGAGGGGGTGTATGAGTAGCAGTCTATGTGAGGGGGTGTATGAGTAGCAGTCTATGTGAGGGGGTGTATGAGTAGCAGTCTATGTGAGGGGTGTATGAGTAGCAGTCTATGTGAGGGGTGTATGAGTAGCAGTCTATGTGATGGGTGTATGAGTAGCAGTCTATGTGAGGGTGTGTATGAGTAGCAGTCTATGTGAGGGGTGTATGAGTAGCAGTCTATGTGAGGGGTGTATGAGTAGCAGTCTATGTGAGGGGTGTATGAGTAGCAGTCTATGTGAGGGGTGTATGAGTAGCAGTCTATGTGAAGGGGTGTATGAGTAGCAGTCTATGTGAGGGGGGTGTATAAGTAGCAGTCTATGTAAAGGGGTGTATAAGTAGCAGTCTATGTGAAGGGGTGTATGAGTAGCAGTCTATGTGAGGGGGTGTATGAGTAGCAGTTTATGTGAGGGGTGTATGAGTAGCAGTCTATGTGAGGGGTGTATGAGTAGCAGTCTATGTGAGGAGTGTATGAGTAGCAGTCTATGTGAGGGGGTGTATGAGTTGCAGTCTATGTGAGGGGTGTATGAGTAGCAGTCTATGTGAGGGGTGTATGAGTAGCAGTCTATGTGAGGGGGTGTATGATAAGCAGTCTATGTGAGAGGGTGTATCAGTAGCAGTCTATGTGAGGGGGTGTATAAGTAGCAGTCTATGTGAGGGTGTGTGTAAGGAGCAGTCTATGTGAGGGGGTGTATGAGTAGCAGTCTATGTGAGGGGGTGTATGAGTAGCAGACTATGTGAGGGTGTGTGTAAGGAGCAGTCTATGTGAGGGGATGTATGATAAGCAGTCTATGTGAGGGGGTGTATGCGTAGCAGTCTATGTGAGGGGGTGTATGCGTAGCAGTCTATGTGAGGGGGTGTATGAGTAGCAGTCTATGTAAGGATATGTGTAAGGAGCAGTCTATGTGAGGGGGTATATGAGTAGCAGTCTATGTGAGGGGGTGTATGAGTAGCAGTCTATGTGAGGGGTGTATGAGTAGCAGTCTATGTGAGGGGGTGTATGAGTAGCAGTCTATGTAAGGGGTGTATGAGTAGCAGTCTATGTGAGGGGTGTATGAGTAGCAGTCTATGTGAGGGGGTGTATGAGTTGCAGTCTATGTGAGGGGATGTATGAGTAGCAGTCTATGTGAGGGGTGTATGAGTAGCAGTCTATGTGAGGGGGTGTATGATAAGCAGTCTATATGAGGGGGTGTATCAGTAGCAGTCTATGTGAGGGGGTGTAGAAGTAGCAGTCTATGTGAGGGTGTGTATAAGGAGCAGTCTATGTGAGGGGGTGTATGAGTAGCAGTCTATGTGAGGGGTGTATGAGTAGCAGTCTATGTGAGGGGGTGTATGAGTAGCAGTCTATGTGAGGGGGTGCATGATAAGCAGTCTATGTGAGGGGGTGTATCAGTAGCAGTCTATGTGAGGGGTGTTTGAGTAGCAGTCTATGTGAGGGGTGTATGAGTAGCAGTCTATGTGAGGGGGTGTATGAGTAGCAGTCTATGTGAGGGGTGTATGAGTAGCAGTCTATGTGAGGGGGTGTATGAGTAGCAGTCTATGTGAGGGGGTGTATGAGTAGCAGTCTATGTGAGGGGGTGTATGAGTAGCAATCTATGTGAGGGGGTGTATGAGTAGCAGTCTATGTGAGGGGTGTATGAGTAGCAGTCTATGTGAGGGGTGTATGAGTAGCAGTCTATGTGAGGGGTGTATGAGTAGCAGTCTATGTGAGGGGTGTATGAGTAGCAGTCTATGTGAGGGGGTGTATGAGTAGCAGTCTATGTGAGGGGGTGTATGAGTAGCAGTCTATGTGAGGGGGTGTATGAGTAGCAGTCTATGTGAGGGGGTGTATGAGTAGCAGTCTATGTGAGGGGGTGTATGAGTAGCAGTCTATGTGAGGGGGTGTATGAGTAGCAGTCTATGTGAGGGGGTGTATGAGTAGCAGTCTATGTGAGGGGGTGTATGAGTAGCAGTCTATGTGAGGGGGTGTATGAGTAGCAGTCTATGTGAGGGGGTGTATGAGTAGCAGTCTATGTGAGGGGGTGTATGAGTAGCAGTCTATGTGAGGGGGTGTATGAGTAGCAGTCTATGTGAGGGGGTGTATGAGTAGCAGTCTATGTGAGGGGGTGTATGAGTAGCAGTCTATGTGAGGGGGGTGTATGAGTAGCAGTCTATGTGAGGGGGGTGTATGAGTAGCAGTCTATGTGAGGGGTGTATGAGTAGCAGTCTATGTGAGGGGGGGTGTATGAGTAGCAGTCTATGTGAGGGGGGTGTATGAGTAGCAGTCTATGTGAGGGGGGTGTATGAGTAGCAGTCTATGTGAGGGGGTGTATGAGTAGCAGTCTATGTGAGGGGGGGTATGAGTAGCAGTCTATGTGAGGGGGTGTATGAGTAGCAGTCTATGTAAGGGGGGTGTATGAGTAGCAGTCTATGTGAGGGGGGGTATGAGTAGCAGTCTATGTGAGGGGGTGTATGAGTAGCAGTCTATGTAAGGGGGTGTATGAGTAGCAGTCTATGTGAGGGGGGGTATGAGTAGCAGTCTATGTGAGGGGGTGTATGAGTAGCAGTCTATGTAAGGGGTGTATGAGTAGCAGTCTATGGGTGAGGTGTGGGGGGGTAT